>NC_069503.1:1008991859-1009256859 GCF_027579735.1 Bombina bombina
TGAAAAAATAATAAACTTCTATGAATTTTAAAAGAATGCCAAGAAAAGTAGGTCTTCCAGACTCAATATAAATCTTTCTAGAGACAGATTTATGAGCCTGAAACATAGTATTAATCAATGAGTCAGAAAAACCTTTATGACTAAAAACCAAGCGTTCAATCTCCATCCCTTCAAATGTAATGATTTGATATCCTGATGGAAAAAATGGCCTTGAGAAAGAAAAGGTCTGGTTTAAACGGAGGTGTCCAACGTTGGCAACTGGCCATCCGAATGAGATTCGTATACCAAAACCTGAGAGGCCATGCTGGAGCTACCAGCATAACAAACAAATACTCCATAAGAATTTTGGAAGAAGAACTAGAGGCGGAAAGAAATAGGCAAAAAGATAATTCCAAAGAAATGTCAATGCATACACTACTTCCGCCTGAAGATTCCCGGACCTTAATAGGCCCCTGGGAAGTTCTTTATTCAGATGAAATGAAAAACATATCTGGGTAAGAGAGACCATTCTCCCGGAAGAAAAGCTTGATTAACAGAGATAATCCGCTTCCCAAATATCTATACCTGGGAAAAAAAAAAAAAAACACAGAATTTAGATAGGAGCTGGATTTAGCCCAAGCTAATAAATATCCGAGACACGTCTGTCACAGCCTAAGGACTGATAGTCCTACTCTGATGATTGACATACACCATAGTAGTGATATTGTTTAAAAAACATTAAACGTCTTCTTCAAAAAGAAACAAACTGAAAAACTCTGAGAAAGCACAGAGTTCTAAAATATCAAATGGTAATCTCGCCTCCTGAGATTTCCAAACCCCTTGTGCTGACAGAGATCCTCAGACAGCCTCCCAACCAAAAAGACTCACATCTTTAGAGATCATGGTCCAGGTTGAAAGAAACGAAGAGACCTGTAGACTAAATGATGGTGATCTTAACCACCAAATCAAGAGAGATAAATATTAGGATTTGAAGATTAAAAATGTGAAATCCTAGAATCCCTGCACCATAATTCAGCATAAAAGACTGAAAAGGTTCTTTCTATTGAAAATGAGCAAAGGGCATTAAATCCAATGCTGTGGCCATAAGACCTAAAACTTCTATGCATATATAGCAACTGAAGGAAATAATAGAGACTAAAGGTACCGACAAACGGAACACAATAAAATTGTCCCTTGTCTGATAGAGACTAAGACATACACAAATATCTGGAAACCTAAAAAAGGTGACCCTTGTGTGAGGAATCAAGAGTTTTTGAAAAAAAGATCCTCTAACTATGTCCTGAAGAGCAAAGTGAATCATATGAGATTCCGCATCCTCAGAAAATAATCTGAATGAAAACAGAAAATTGAAGAAGGAAAAAAAAGAAAATTCTCAGCCTATTCCATTCCCTAGTATGGGGAATTGGAAAGAAAACCTCTGAAAACACAGAAGAATAAATAGGCAGAAATAGTGTCAGCTAGTCTTAAAGAACTAGTTACCTTAATATCCAAAATAATCAACACCTTTTCAACAAAGAACAAATGTACTTTAATAATAAAAAAATAAAAAAAGTAGATTTGTTAGTGTCAATATCTGATGAAGAAAATTCTGAAAGAGAAAAAACATCATCAGAGAAGGATAAATCAGTATGTTGTTGGTCATTTGAAACTTCAATAATTAAAGAAGTGAAAAAGACCTAAATTTTTTTATTAGAAGGCACGAAGTCAGACAAAGCCTTTAAAATAGAATCAGAAAAATATTTCTTATAAATCCTCTAAATATTTCTTGTACATAAGATGTAAGAATGGCAATATATAAAGCATAAATACTAATGGATTCTGCATGTAAAAGTATATCATAATAACTTATTACAAACCATAGCTACAGATAAACATTTATAACATTTAAAATAAATGAACTTAGCTTTGGTAGAACTGAAACTCAGTTAAGCGTTTTTCCAGAAGTGGCTTCTGATTCAGGGTCAATCTGAGACATCTTGCAATATGTAATAGAAAAAACAACATATAAAGCAAAATTGATCAAATTCCTTAAATGACAGTTTCAGGAATGGGAAAAAATGCCAATGAACAAGCTTCTAGCAACCAGAAGCAATAAACAATGAGACTTAAATATTGTGGAGACAACAATGACGCTCAAATTTTTTAGCGCCAAAAAAGCCGCCCACATTATTTGGTGCCTAAATGCAAAAACGTAAAAAAAATGACGCAACTTCCGGCGACACGTATGACGCTGGAAATGACAAGAAAATTTTTGCGCCAAGAAAGACGCAATAAAATGAAGCCCACAGGAAAAAAAGTCAAATTTTAAAGGTAAGAAAAATTTAATATTCAAACGCATTATCCCAAATAATGAAACTGACTGTCTGAAATAAGGAATATTGAACATCCTGAATCAAGGCAAATAAATGTTTAAACACATATTTAGAACTTTATATAAAAGTGCCCAACCATAGCTTAGAGTGTCACAGAAAATAAGACTTACTTACCCCAGGACACTCATCTACATGTAGTAGAAAGCCAAACCAGTACTGAAACGAGAATCAGTAGAGGTAATGGTATATAAGAGTATATCGTCGATCTGAAAAGGGAGGTAAGAGATTAATCTCTACGACCGATAACAGAGAACCTATGAAATAGACCCCGTAGAAGGAGATCATTGAATTCAAATAGGCAATACTCTCCTCACATCCCTCTGACATTCACTGCACACTGAGAGGAAACCGGGCTCCAACCTGCTGCGGAGCGCATATCAACGTAGAATCTAGCACAAACTTACTTCACCACCTCCATAGGAGGCAAAGTTTGTAAAACTGAATTGTGGGTGTGGTGAGGGGTGTATTTATAGGCATTTTAAGGTTTGGGAAACTTTGCCCCTCCTGGTAGGAATGTATATCCCATACGTCACTAGATCATGGACTCTTGCTAATTACATGAAAGAAAAATAATAATTACAAAATGTATTCAGATAGGCCGCGCTGCCTCCTTCAAGGGCTAAGAATATGGCATATGAGCCTACCTAGGTTTATCTTTCAGCTAAGAATACCAAGAGAACAAAGCAAAATTTATGATAAAAGTAAATTGGAAAGATGTTTAAAATTACATGCCCTATCTGAATCATGAAAGTTTACTTTTGATTGACTGTTTAAAGCTTACCCTAACTTATACTTCTCAAGAAATTAATTTTCTTGATATAAAAGTCAATAAACAGTAACTTGTTAGTTACTGATCTCTATGTAAAACCTACAGATAGGAACACCTTATTGATATGATAGTTTTCATACAGAGAATGTATTTAAACCAATACCCAAAACTTTTACGCACACAAAGAATAGTGCAAGATGAAAGTAAGTTACCAACTAGATTTAATATAATGGGTAAAAAAACAATTTATGCTTACCTGATAAATTTATTTCTCTTGTAGTGTATCCAGTCCACGGATCATCCATTACTTATGGGATATTCTCCTTCCCAACAGGAAGTTGCAAGGGGATCACCCACAGCAGAGCTGCTATATAGCTCCTCCCCTAACTGTCATATCCAGTCATTCGACCGAAAACAGAGAAAGGAGAAACCATAGGGTGCAGTGGTGACTGTAGTTTAATTAAAATTTAGACCTGCCTTAAAAGGACAGGGCGGGCCGTGGACTGGATACACTACAAGAGAAATAAATTTATCAGGTAAGCATAAATTATGTTTTCTCTTGTTAAGTGTATCCAGTCCACGGATTATCCATTACTTATGGGATACCAATACCAAAGCTAAAGTACACGGATAATGGGAGGGACAAGGCAGGATTAAGCGGAAGGAACCACTGCCTGTAGAACCTTTCTCCCAAAAACAGCCTACGAAGAAGCAAAAGTATCAAATTTGTAAAATTTGGAAAAAGTGTGAAGCGAAGACCAAGTCGCGGCCTTGCAAATCTGTTCAGAGGCTTCATTTTTAAAGGCCCAGGTGGAAGCCACAGCTCTAGAGGAATGAGCTGTAATCCTTTCAGGGGGCTGCTGTCCAGCAGTCTCATAGGCTAGGCGTATTATGCTCCTAAGCCAAAAGGAAAGAGAGGTTGCCGAAGCTTCTTGACCTCTCCTCTGTCCAGAGTAAACAACAAACAGGGTAGATGTTTGACGAAAATCTTTAGTAGCTTGTAAGTAAAACTTCAAGGCACAGACTACATCCAGATTATGTAAAAGACGTTCCTTCTTTGAAGAAGGATTAGGACACAATGATGGAACAACAATCTCTTGATTGATATTCTTGTTAGAAACCACCTTAGGTAAAAACCCAGGTTTGGTACGCAGGACTACCTTATCTGCATGAAAAATCAGATAAGGTGAATCACATTGTAAGGCAGATAGCTCAGAGACTCTCAGAGCCAAGGAAATAGCCATCAAAAACAGAACTTTCCAAGATAAAAGTTTAATATCAATGGAATGAAGGGGTTCAAACTGAACTCCTTGAAGAACTTTAAGAACCAAGTTTAAGCTCCACGGGGGAGCAACAGGTTTAAACACAGGCTTAATTCTAACCAAAGCCTGGCAAAATGCCTGGACGTCTGGAACCTCTGCCAGACGCTTGTGCAAAAGGACAGAGCAGAAATCTGTCCCTTTAAGGAACTAGCTGATAATCTCTTGGAGAAAAGACAATATTCTAGGAATCCTAACCTTACTCCATGAGTAATTCTTGGATTCACACCAATAAAGATATTTACTCCATATCCTATGGGGCTCCACCATGGCTTTCAAACATAATGAACAAGTAGTTTCCTCTGTGTCAGACATGTTTAAACAGACTAGCAATGAGACTAGCAAGCTTGGAAAACACTTTAAAAGTTTACAAGCAATATAAAAAACGTTACTGCACCTTTAAGAAACACAAATTTTGTTCAAAATTTGAAATAACAGTGAAAAGGCAGTTACACTAACGAAATTTACAGTGTATGTAACAAGTTAGCAGAGCATTGCACCCACTTGCAAATGGATGATTAACCTCTTAATACCCAAAATGGAATAATAAAAGACAAAAACGTTTTTTTTTTTTTTTTTTTTTCAGTCACAACTGCCACAGCTCTACTGTGGCTTTTTACCTCCCTCAAAAACGACTTTGAAGCCTTTTGAGCCCTCCAGAGATGTCCTGGATCATGCAGAGGGAAACTGAATGTCTGTCAGTATTTTTAGCTGCACAGAAAAACACTAAAAAAGGCCCCTCCCACTCATATTACAATAGTGGAAAGCCTAAGGAAACTGTTACTAGGCAAAATTCAAGCCAGCCATGTGGAAAAAAACTAGGCCCCAATAAGTTTTATCACCAAATAACATAAAAACGATTAAACATGCCAGCAAACGTTTTATATTACATTTTTATAAGAGTATGCATCTCTATTAATAAGCCTGATACCAGTAGCTTTCACTGCATTTAAGGCTTTACTTACATTAGTTCGGTATCAGCAGCATTTTCTAGCAAATTCCATCCCTAGAAAAATATTAACTGCACATACCTTATTGCAGGGAAACCTGCACACCATTCCCTCTCTGAAGTTACCTCACTCCTCAGAATATGTGAGAACAGCCATGGATCTTAGTTACTTCTGCTAAGATCATAGAAAACGCAGGCAGATTCTTCTTCTAAATACTGCCCGAGATAAACAGTACACTCCGGCACCATTTAAAAATAACAAACTTTTGATTGAAGAATCTGCCTCCATCTTGGTTGAGGCTTGCAAGAGAATGACTGGATATGACAGTTAGGGGAGGAGCAATATAGCAGCTCTGCTGTGAGTGATCCTCTTGCAACTTCCTGTTGGGAAGGAGAATATCCCATAAGTAATGGATGATCCGTGGACTGCATACACTTAACAAGAGAAAATTGATAGGGATATCCTGATAAAACAGACAATTCATGAGTTGGTTCAAAATAGTGAAAACAGTACCCAATAGTGCAGAATTATATAATTATCTTAGCGACGGCTTTCAAAATCAAAGGATTTTAGCTGTCAGAGTTTCACTTGTTCTGATCTCTAGGATCTTCTGATTAGGTCTTTTTCAAAAGCGCTTCACGGGCAGGCTGTCTGATCACAGTGTGCCGTGTTTCTGAAAGACCACACAATCAGAAGATCATAGAGATCAGAACAGGTAAGTGAAACAGACAACTAAAATCCTTTGATTATTAAAGCGGTCGCTAAGATAATGTTATATAATTGTGCACTATGTGCAGAATTATAACATTGTTTTCAAGTTTACAGTTCCTTTAACCACCCTTAATAAAAGGTTGTTATCCCTGTCTTCACTGTATAAAGTGTAACTCTACAACTAGGGGTAAATATTTAGCCCAAAATAATAGAAAACAACTAAGAATCAATGGTTTATATACAAGTCAAACAGATTATGCAGTTTATCTACTTAGATGCCCATGTAGACTGTTACATAGGTGAGACAGCAAGAGCAGTCAGAGATAAGTTCAGTGAGCATAAGACATCAATTAGATCTAGAGACATGACTGCCAGTGTCTGCCCACAGGTCATTGACCATATACCACAGAGAAGGAAATAGAGAGCTTAGTTTAGAACAAAAGGAAGCATGGTGGATTAAGGTTAATACTCTACATCCCATTGGTCTGAATAACTATTATAATTTGCATTTGTTTTTATAGTAATTTTTCCTTTTATTGTAATGTATTTTTTATACCAATAGATGTCACTTATGTATATTGAATTTTTTCAGTTTTATTTTTTTCCTGGCGAGTACTATTAGGGTTAAACCCCCCCCCCCCCAAAAAACAGATTTGATTGGACAAAAGCAAATCATTTACCAGTGTTTCCCAACCGCGGACCTCAAGTACCCCCAACAGTCCTGGTTTTCATTATAGCTGAACCAGTGCACAGGTGACAATCAGCTGATCAGTAACCAACCTGCTCTCATCCATCAGCTGATTTCACATGTGCACCGTTTCAGCTATAATGAAAACCAGGACTGTTAGGGACCGCAGTTGGGAAACACTGATTTAATCTGAAATGTTCACCTGTACAGCTATGCATGATTAAGGACCAGGTAGGTCTAATAAAAAAAAATATATCACCTTCTATACTATGGTGCTGTCACATCTTTTGTGGACTGGGATATATAGATAATACCCTCTAGCAATGTTTAAGGGATAGGAAAGTCAAAAATAAAAACTCATGATTCAGATAGCGCATGTACTTTTAATACATTTAAATTTAGTATTTTTAAATGAGCTTCGTTCTTTGTATCCCTTGCTGAAAAAAATATATGAACATAACCTACACTAGAGGGAGGGAGCTAGTTGCTGACTGGTGCCTGCACACATTTGTCTCTTGTGATTGGCTAACTAGATGTGTTCAGATAGCTGCCAGTAGTGCAATGCTGTTCCTTCAGCAAGGATAACAAGATAATGAAGCAAATGGGATAGAAGTAAATTGGAAAGTTGTTTAAAATTGTATGTTGCATCCAAATCATGACAGAAAATGTTGGGGTTTCCCACCCCTTTAAGCAAATGTGAAAATACATACTCTACAAAGTGAATATAGTATGCAATAAAATATAGGAAAATCCTTGCCATAAAAAAAGAAGTGCAACAGATTATACATGAATATATAAATGCCACCCTCGCTCCTAGCATAGGGTTCTTACCCCCCTCAGATACCACTGACTATATGATGGGTTCTTGTTGCAAACAAAGGCCAATGTAGAGTGTAGAATCCCAGTGAGAGGAAGCAGCAGAGCGTGCGCCAAAACACTGTGCGTCTTGGAATTAATTTTTTTAACACTGTACCTTCCAACAGAAATACTGCATTGAGCTTTGCCTCAACCTCTCAATGTGCTCCATTCACATCTTAGCGATCCCGATAGTCTAAACGAAGAGTGCTAAGCAGGCTGACCGCAATGAGAGCGGGACTGTTTAAAGGGGCCGTTACTCAAATATTGCCCATCGTTTTCCCACAAGCAAAAAGTAAATACGGTATATAATTTATTTATTTTTAAAAAGTACACATAGTGATGTAGGGGTTGACCAATAATATGGAAAATAACAAAATGCTCAACAAAAACCTCTGTACAGCATTATCAACCAAACCCAAAGTAAGTGAGAAGACCATTTGTGGTATACTGCTGAGACAGGCATTAGAACATTACATTCTGTGATGTATTTCATGGCCAGTGGGCTGTGTGAGACATGGGTACTTACCCAGCAACAATCCCCTCCAGTGATCTTAGCCCAATGGCAGTCCAAGGATAAAGCAGAGAGCCCATCCAGTACTGTTACTGACAGTAGAGGATATACTGAGGGAGTACATCTTCATGACCAAAAAGGAGAAGGTTAAAGGAACTATCCCAGCGACATCTGTGACCACCTCTCCATAGAAAAGATTTACAAAGTCAGTACTCTATGCCCCTCTCTTCCAGGAACTATCCATTGAGGGAAAAAGTTGACATTAATATCTCTGCAATCTTGAAGAAAATGCAGAGCACTTCTATCTTCCCCTGCTCCTAGACTAGGCAAATTAAATACTGGGATGATCAGGAAGCATATTTAAGCTTACTTAAAAAGGGACAGTGTACAGTAAAATTGTTTTTCCCTTAATGTATTTCCAATGACTTGTTATAACACCTGCAGAGTATAAAATGTACGAGAAATTGCATTTTCAGGTTTATTTGTGGATATTTAATTGCTGGTTTTGTGCTTTGAAACCACAGCCTATTACAATAGGTTGACCTTGTAGGTAAAATGAGATTTCATGCTATTTTATGTACACACACCTGCTACCTTATCTTTTGTATTTTTGCTAACCAAACCCCAAATGCTTTGAGAACAATGGGAAATTATTTTATTAGTTCTATTCTACCCCCTCCCCCTAGAGTGCAAATTCTTCTGATGACTTTTTACATAGCCTGTCAATAACTGACTTAAAGGGACAGTTTATTAAAAAAAAAAAGGTCTCCCCTTTAAAGGGACACTGAACCCAATTTTTTTTTCTTTCGTGATTCAGATAGAGCATGAAATTTTAAGCAAATTTCTAATTTACTCCTATTATCAAACTTTTCTTCATTCTCTCTTGGTATCTTTATTTGAAATGCAAGAATGTAAGTTTAGATGCCGGCTATTTTTTGTGAACAACCTGGGTTGTTCTTGCCGATTGGTGTATAAATTCATCCACCAAAAAAAAAAAAAAAAAAGTGCTGTCCAGAGTTCTGAAAAAAAGAAGCTTAGAAGCCTTTTTCAGATAAAGATAGCAAGAGAACGAAGAAAAATAGGAGTAAATTAGAAAGTTGCTTAAAATTGCATGCTCTATCTGAATCACAAAAGAAAAAAAAAATGGGTTCAGTGTCCCTTTACTGTATTAAATTGTTTACAAGTATTTCCATTACCCGTATATTGGTATTTGAATTAATTTAGCCTGTGGTATCCCCATCTATCCTGAAAGTTTTTGGCCTCGAGGCCAAGCTGTGTTAACACAGCCAGTAGAAGAAATTAAACTCCCAGTGGGTTATAGAAGAGATAACGTAATACAATGTTAATTTTCCATTGTTCTCTCCAAGTATTGGTGATCGGTTTATGGACAGATACAAGATAAAGCAGGTATATGTACACAATGTGATAAAGTAATGAGATTGATTATACCTACAAGCTCAACCCATTTTATTAGGTTGTGGCTTCAAAACACTATCGGCTAATTCATATACACGAATAAGCCTTAAAAAAGCAAATCTTATACATTTTATACTCTGTAGCTAGTATAAAAAGTAACACATTAAAGGAAAAACAATTATATAGTACACTGTGCCTTTAAGTCCAAGAACATTCAGTATAGGTTGGGATAACACAGGCTAAATCATCCATTTCAAATGCCGAAAATGGGTAAACTAGCTACTTGTAAACAATTTCAATACACTCCAACAAGTAAAATAGATTATTTGGAACAAATTAAAGGGGAGAACATTTTTGAGTAAACAGTCCCTTTAAGTTGTTGCTGTAGGGTGCCAACAGTAAGGAGTTTTGTTGACTCTCACCACAAGAAAGAAATAAGTGGTTAGCCTTGGCTAACAGATCCAGCAAACACACTGTTTGAAATCTAGCTTTCACTACATTCCAGTGCTGACAGGTTTCCTGATGTGCACTGCAGCAACAAGTATGTTT
Organism: Bombina bombina; assembly: GCF_027579735.1. Classification (NCBI taxonomy): domain Eukaryota; kingdom Metazoa; phylum Chordata; class Amphibia; order Anura; family Bombinatoridae; genus Bombina; species Bombina bombina. The sequence goes on from NC_069503.1 coordinate 1,009,002,003, forward strand.
ATCTATTGCAAGATTACAGACAAGTCTGATAATTATACAGTGTTTCATGCCTCTAAGTGCAGATGTATTTTTCTTCATTATTTTACTGCAACATTACACTTTATAATTGTACAGAAAGCCACAGTGTAAATAATTGAAAAGTCCATTCATAAAACTTTTATTCCACTTACATCAACTTATTACACATGTTCTTTAACAATTATGCTTGGATTGTTCATGAAAATTTCATAAGACATTTAACAAAGCTAGCCATCATTTCAAGTTATTCCCCTGGTAACTATTTTTATTTTAAATTTTACAGTCACATGCATGTTAGGCAAGTATAAAAAAAAAAAAAAAGTTAACTTTTCTGATGTGCTTGAAATAATGGAATTATGAATACCAACAATGTATATCTAATGTATCAAGTACGTTTGATCTTAAGTTGCTTAAAACAATTTAAATACAAAAAAAAAAAAAAAAAAAAATATATGGAGAACAAACAATACAAAAGCAAACAAAGGTTACGTTTGTTTTTGTTATTTTTTTAGAAAAGGAATGTGAACCGTTGAGTCCAAAAATTTGGCTGTATTTACTTGCCTTGTTAGGGGACATTCAGTAAAATTTAGATATTGGCTTGGAGGAAGATAGAGATTTGTGTGTGATATTTTCCCTCCAATGTGCTTTAGGAATTTCAAAGTCTGTGCCTTTTAGCTTCAACCAATAATCCCTTATTTTCAATGACACTGATACTTATTAAAGCAATTTACTTATCTTTGCTAAGGGAAATGGATTTAACACTGGCCTTGTGGCAATCCACAATACACCAGGATTATAATATGCCAAACATTTAAAACATGTATAAAAATTCCACATCCCCCATGTTGGTCACCTCAGATGAAAAAAAGTACAGATCTTAAGCGCCCCCAAAAAGGTTAACTGGCTCTACTCCCTATTAAACAAACCATATGGGAAATACAGAAATCCAAATAGAAGTAACAAACCTTTTGTAATTGTAAATAATAATAATAATAATAATAAAAAAAAACTATTTGTGGGACAGGAAGGATGACGAATGGTCTATTGTGTAAATTTTAGAATGAGGCAGACAAAGGAAGGCTGATTAATTTTCCCCTCCTTCTCCTTGTTCGGGTTCTTCACATTGGGTGTCTGATGTCCACAACTAAAAAAGTGGAGAAAAAAAAAATGAAGTAAACAATCTGAGAGACTGATACATACATAGTCAATGCATCAAGCGTGACAGCACCACAATACAAATGTTTTGTTAAGAGGTGAAAAATTCTTCTTTATTTGGATATTACAACCTTAAAAATAGCGATGTTTCGGAACTACATGGTCCTTAATCATGGATAGTTAAAAATGACTGAACATACCCTTTTTAAAGTGTATCTGGGCCAATCAGATTACAGCTTTTATCACTAATTGGATTAACTCATACCTATCCAGGTTTCTAAAGAATCTCATTAAATAGTGACCTCTAGTGGCACCAGTCTATATACCCAACACAAAAACATTATAGAAACAAATACAAATCATAATCTCTATTTAGACCATAGGGGTGTAATGTGTTCAAACATTTAATCCATCAGACTTTTTGTCTCAGTTTTAATTCTCTATTACCCCCTCTCCTATGTATCCCCATATGGTCAATTACTTGAAATCGGAGCTGACTTTATGAACCGTATGCCCCATCTGAGTGAAGTGTGCAGAAAATGGTAAAGACATATCCTAAGACTTAATAGATGCTTTATGTTGACTGAATCTATCCCTGGCAGCCTGGGTGGTCTCACCAAAATAACAACCCACATGGGCACTTAAAGGGACAGTACACTGTAAAATTGTTTTTCCATAAAAGTATTTTAAATGACTTGTTATACCAACTGCAGAGTATAAAATATTTGAGAAATTGCATTTTCGGGTTTATTTGTGTATCTGAAGTAGCTGGTTTTGTGCTTTGAAACCACAGCCTATTACAATGGGTTGAGCTTCAGGTAATATCAGATCTCATGTTATCACTTTTATGTACACAGACTTGCTTCCTTATCTTATATTTGTCTGGAACACCAAAGCTCAATACATAGAGAGAACAATGGAAAATCATTTTATTACTTAACTATAATGCCGCCCACTGAGGGTGTAATCTCTTCTGCTGGCTGTGTTTACTTAGGCTCGTCAATAGCGTATACGCCAGTATCAAAACTTTCAGTATAGGTTGGGAAACCACAAGCTAAATCAGCTATTTCATATGCTGAAATAGGAGTAAAGGAGCCACTTGCAACCAATACACTCTAGCAGGTAAAAAGTATAATTGGGAATAATTTAAAGGGGAGAAAGTTTTTGGGTGAACTGTCCCTTTAAGGAGGCAAATGACAATCAGTTTGGCATGTATATAGGCCATTAATGGTAAGATGTTTGTGGCATAGGGGGGTAATTTGAAAGATTCCACTTCTGGATTATATTTTGATAGGAGAGGCCAGTGTTTTCTCACTATCCAAAAAATTATCCTTGCTTCTATCACTGTACTCTGTGGCAAACACCAATCTACTGTTATTCTTACTTTGGACCTTCTTCTCAAGATCCTTAAAGTGACACTGAACCCAAAAATTTTCTTTTGTGATTCAGATAGAGCATGGAATTTTAAGCAACTACACATGCCATTCCAAAACCATGGGCACCCCCTCCCCTTTTTGTAGCTATAAAAGCTGCAACTCTTCTGGGAAGGCTTTCCACAAGATATTGGACTGCGTGGGAATTTGTGTCGGTTCAGCAAACAGAGCATTTGAGGTCAGGCACTGATGTTGGACACAAAGGTCTGGTTTGCAGTTGGCATTACAATTCATTCCAAGGTGTTCAATGGAGTTCAATGTCCATAAAGACATGGTTTCAAGAGTTTGGTGTGGAGGAACTAGAGTGGCATGCACAGTCACTCTGAAACAGAAAAGGGCCCTTCCCCAACCTGTTGCCATAAATTTGGAAGCACCCAACTGTCTAAAATATCTTTGCACCCTGTAGCAATAAAATGACCCTACACTGGAAGTGCGGGAGCTGAACGAAAAATTTAGTCAGCCCCATACCATTATCCCTCCTCCAAACGTTTACAATGGGTATTATGCATTCCAGTTGGTAGCGTTCTCTTGGCATCCGCCAAACCCAGATTTTTCCAGCAGAGTGTCAGATAGTGAAGTATTCCAGAGAACTGCTCCAGAGTCTAGGGGCTTTTTTTCTTTTTTTTTTTTTTAACACAAGCACTTGACATTTTGCATGTTTATGTGAGGCTTGTGTACAGGTGCTCAGCCAGAGAAAATAATTTCATGAAGCTCCTGACACAGTTCATGTGCTGCTATTGCTTCCACAGGCAGTTTAGAACTCTGTAGTGAGTGACGCATCAGATAGGTGTTTTTTATACAATATGAACTGTAGCAATCCCTGAGGGTTTGTGTTGTCTAACTTCATGGCTGGGCTGTTGCTCCTAGGCACTTCCACTTTACAATAATAGCACTGACAGTTGACCAGGGCAGAAGTTTCACAAACTGACTTGTGGCAAAGGTACATTTAAAATCACAGATTTCCAGTACAACAAATTTTATGGCTATTTGCTAGATTTGATGCAACTGTTAGTAGTGAGTGTGGCTGAGACGCCTGATTTTCTTTTTAAACCTATATATTGTTTATTCTTGTTCCTTGCCAATAGTATACAGAGGATGGCTAACAGCAGTAGTGTGTAGCAATGATTATGTTACACATATAGTGTTGCTTGTGTATATCATTGCAATATTTATCAACGCTCAAAGACAAAAGCATTTTGGAATATTTAACACTAAATATTTAGCATATTCAAGCTGAGAACTTGGACAGCTCAGGAAGACCCGGCATCTAGCTGCACATTATCAATCCTCTTATGAGGGACCCCACACACAGAACTTACTGTTAAGTTGTCTCGCAGTAACTGCATTATTAACGTGCTGTCTTTGTATGACTCTTCGCTCAGGGTATCAAGCTCTGCAATCGCTTCATCGAAAGCCTAAAATTGAGAGAATGTTTATATTGTTACATAAAACTCCCAATTATTAATCTATATAACATAACAAAAAACAAAAAAAAAACACTTACGGTTTTTGCAAGAGAGCATGCTCTTTCCGGACAGTTGAGGATCTCATAATAAAATACTGAGAAATTCAAAGCCAGGCCAAGTCTGATAGGGTGTGTTGGCTGCATTTCCAATTTGCTTATGTCAAAAGCATCTTGATATGATTTCTGAGATTGCTCCACAATGCCTGGAAATAGAAGCAAAATGTGTTAAAAAAAAAAGTATTTTCTTTATGCTGCCGTTTGTGAACAACAATCCTTAAAGGGGAACTCAGGTCAACATTAAACTTTAATGATTCAGATAGAGCATGCAATTTTAATCAACTTTGCCTATTTTGTTAATGGAAGTAAAATTGAGTCTTTTTAGATTTACACTGAGTCACCAACTCCTGAGCATGTGCAAGAATCATGTGCCATTGGCAGATGACTGTCACATGATAAAAGAAAATAACAAATCTACTCATTTGAAGTGCTATTGCATTTTCTTGTTGTCAGGCAGATCTACTGTATTTACTGGTCCTTTAATATTTAGAAAGCCTTAAACAAAATTGCAGATAGTGGCAATATCACACAAAAAGCAATGTATGTTATATGCTTTATGATTTAGCTTAAAGTGTCAGTAAACATTAAAAATAATGTTATATAATTCTGCACATAGTGCAGAATTATATAACATTATATTAGCGCAAACGTTTTAAAACAAAATTTCCCCTTTGAATTTAAAAAACCCTGCTGTTTTACAGACCCGCTCTCTGTGATCTTCTGAGCGGGTCTGTTTTTTTTTTTCAAACAGCGCATCGGGCCAGCTGTATAGTCACAGCCCGGCCCGACCGCGCCATAGCACTAAGTGCAGCTCGCTCCTGATGCCTGACAGAGCAGGAGCGAGCTGCACTTAGGGCTATGGCGCGGTCGGGCCGGGCTGTGACTATACAGCTGGCCCGATGCGCTGTTTGAAAAAAACAGACCCGCTCAGATCACAGAGAGCGGGTCTGTAAAACAGCAGGGTTTTTTAAAATTCAAAGGGGAAATTTTGTTTTAAAACGTTTGTGCTAATATAATGTTATATAATTCTGCACTATGTGCAGAATTATATAACATTTTTAAGGTTTACTGTCCCTTTAAACTGTAAGCTAAAAAGGTTGTCTATAGCATACAAGATGTTTAAGAGGTACAAAAAAAAAAAAGGAATGAGGTGAGAGTTCGATGTGTCCTGTTAAATCATCCAGAGGAAAAAAGTGTCAAAAATACCAACTGTAAGGCTAAAGGCATCTACTGCAGGGGTCAGCAACCTTGGTTCCCCAGATGTTTTGGAACTACGTTTCCCATGATGCTCAGACAGCCTAAAGAGTGTCTCAGCATCATGGGAAATGTAGTTCCAAAACATCTGGGGGCCCAAGGTTGCTGACCCCTGATCTACCGTACACCCCAGGAATAGAAACGGGCTGGCGATCCTCTAAACTTGAGGACTAAAGCTCTATTATATCATGTTATTGTTTTGTATTTTATTGTACCCATTGTATCAATGGAATGTTTTGTGTACCCAGGACATACTTGAAAACGAGAGAAATCTCAATGTATCTTTCCTGGTAAAATATTTTATAAATAAATGTTATATTCCGCAGTGTATTCAATAAAAAAAAATCTTTGAAGCTCTACTCTTCTTTGTCAACTAAGAATCTGACCATTACTTGACCCCAGAAGATGAACTGCTGAAAAGTCTAGAATTTGTTTGAACATAGAATTTTTTTATTTTTTTTGCATCAAAAAGAATAAGTGGAAGTTCCAAGTAGGATACTGCTGCTATCTGGTCAGAGATCATTCAACAACATTTCTCCAAGCGACCATAAAAATGCCAAAGTGCAAGGCAACTGATCTGAGTTCAAGGCAAAGCTGCCCTCTACCACACATTGATGGAATCGGATCACGCAAATCCAATAGGGGGCTATAAAACATTCTATATTACTATTCTATTTCTATTCATTGCATATTGAACTATATTGTCCAACAGGACAAAGACTGCTTTATTTGTTCTGGAGTTCAAGTAAAAGCAAACAGAATTCTGGGGGGAAAAAAAATGATAATTATTAAACATAAACATATGTTTGGTATACCCATCTGCTCCACATCAGAAATAGTATAAATCAAGGTTATTTTTTTATCGTAAACTTTATCTAAAAACTTAGAGACTTAATATCCCGTACAAGAATTTTTCTTTGGGAAATGTGTTTAAAGTAGTATTAAATTCTGCCCGCAAGAATGTAAGAAGTTGGAGTAGGAGGACTGATCCAGTACGCATTTATGATCGCATGATTTACTTTTTTTTTTACTTATTTGTAACAAAAAGTACTGGAAAGAAGGGGTTCAAATCCTCAAAATTCTGATAACGGAAACATGTTTTAACTGCATTAGTTTATCTTCTTAACCTTTATGTAAATGACTTGATCCCTACTAAAGTTCTGCTCCCCCATCAGAGCATAGTGTTTACCTGTAATTTGGCCACTAAATAGTTTTTTTTCATCCTCTGTAAAATAGTGAGAACATCATCCAGCATTTGAAAACATTTCCACAGTGCAAAATGAGACAAAAGCAGCAATATGACAATACTGTCAAAAGAAATGTGCTTTTCCCAAACACTACCAGGAAAACAGAAACACATCCTTGTATACCAGAGGTGTCCTAAAGATATTAAAAAGGACTTAATGGAATTAACTGAGGAGCAATGAAAGTGCAATTCGCTTTTTACTCAATGTTTCCATTCCAGAAACCCCTTCTGTAACAGCTGCATCATCACAAGTGTATCACCTGCAGCTACTTCAAGTAAAGCAAGTGCAGCAAACAACTGCCTCCAAAAAGTACACATTACTTTCATTTATAGATAAGATTACATCTGAAATTCAGAAAATATGATCAAGCAAGAGCCCCCCGTGGCTTAAAAATGTCCTGAATGTTTATATTTCTATATAGTAAACAAATGATAGAAAACAAAGAGTCAACTTAAAACAGATATAAAATAAAACATACTTTGCTTATCTTCGCCAGCAGCAACCTCAGCCAAGTAACGGTAATAATCGCCCTTCATTTTCAAATAGAAGACCTTGCTCTCTGCTTGTGATGCATTGGGTACCAAGTATTTGTCTAGAAGACCCTGCGCATGACAAAAAAATAAATAAAAAGTATTAAATTTAGCAACAAGCATTTTGTTCCCATTACAAAGAGGGCATAAACATATTGTACTGTTTCATAAGCTGTTCCTCACTCTCATGCATATAACTTGTAGCTGTATATCAATAGTGCAAAAGCAACTGTCCTTAAAGGGCCACTAAACCCAAAATCTTTCTTTCATGATTCAGATAGAGAATAGAAATTTAAACATTACAATTTACTTCCATTATTTATTTTGCTTCATTTTTTAGATATCCTTAGTTGAAGAAAAAGCAATGCACATGGTGAGCCAATCACACGAGGCTTCTATGTGCAGCAACCAATCAGCAGCTAGTGAGCATATCTAGATATGCTTTTCATCAAAGAATATCAAGAGAATAAAACAAATTAGATAATACAAGTAAATTAGAAAGATGTTTAAAATTGCATTCTCTTTCTAAATCATAAAAGAAAAAATGTGGGTGGCATGTCCCTTTAATATGGAGTGAGCAATACATCTCTGTACAAATGAATTGTGTACAAATACATTTCCTGTCAGCTACAATATTAATTTTAAACAGCTTTAACTTTATTTAACTTATGATCTCACTTAAAGGGGACAGTCAGTCAACACCAGAATTATTTTTGTTTAAAAAATATAGGCAATACCTTTATTACCCATTCCCCAGTTTTGCCTAACCAACAGTTATATTAATACACTTTTTACATCTGTGATTACCTTGTATCTAAGCCTCTGCAAACTGCCCCCTTATTTCAGTTCTTTTGACAGACTTGCATTTTAGCCAATCAGTGCTGACTCCTAGGTAACTTCACGTGCATGAGCTCAATGTCATCTATATGACACATGAACTAATGCACTCTAGTGGTGAAAAACTGTCAAAATGCATTCAGATTAGAGGTGGCCTTCAAGGTCTAAGAAATTAGCATAGGATTCTACCTAGGTTTAGCTTTCAACTAATACCAAAAGAACAAAGCAAAATTGGTGATAAAAGTAAATTGGAAAGTTGTTTAAAATTACATGCCCTATTTGAATCATGAAAGTTTATTTTGGCTTGGACTGTCCCTTTAACATGAGACAATCTTTAATCCCTTAACCTATAACAATTAAAATGTTTTTTAGCAATCATGACATGCTTTGCAGTATGCAACTTACACTGTGCATATTGGATTCTTCAACTGTTTACTAATCTGTTAGGCACACACTCTTAAATGAACTATCTAAAAAGGGCCACTAAAGTCAAAACTAAAGTTTCATTATTAAAAGTTTTCAATAAACATCCATTATCAAAAATGTGCACATTTTATAAGTACATTGAGGCTCCAGCTTTTACTGGGCATGTGCAAAAGTGAACAGTATGTACGTATATGCCTACTGTTCATTTCCAATTCAAATTGCTATTGTGTATGTGCCAGTTATTCAATTCTACTATATGTAGTGGTCCCTTAATACAATAAAATATTACAATTCAGAGCATTTCTTGTATTTCTTTATTTAAAAAGTGTGTTCTACAAAACAGTGCATCACTACTACCTCACTGTCCCTTTAAAAGTTGTATTACACTGCCTTACAGTAACTGTGTTAGACATACACTTTTTAAAAGGAGAGGCATCAATTTATTTAAACATATCTGTTTATTCTGATTTAAGCATAGGGAAGTGTACGTCTAGTCACATTGCTCCATGGCTTTACTGGTGGAAAGCAACAGCGCCATTTTATTTTTTCCCTTAAAAAGGGACATGAAACCCAAACATTTTCTCTCATTCTGATAGAGAATACAATTTTAAACAACTTTCTAATTTACTTATATTATCTAATTTGTTTAATTTTCTTGGTATCAGTTGTTGAAGGAGCAGCAATGCACTACTGCTTTCTAACTGACAATGACAATCGGTATAAACATGCAGCCACCAATCAGCAGCTAGGTTCTTTGCTGCTCCTGAGCTTACCTAGATAAACCTTTTTGCAAAAGATAAGAGAAGGAAGCAAATTAAATAGAAGTAAACTGGAAAGTTGTTTAAAATTGTATTCTCTATCTGAATCATGAAAGAAAAAATTTGGGTTTCATGTCCCTTTAAAGGAGCAGTAAACAGTAGATTTGCATAATACACAAATTAATAAAAAGACTGGTAGATTTTTTTCAGGCAAATTTCAAAGTTATGTTTTAAATTTACGTCCCTCTCTAATGTAAAAGCTTAGTTTTCTTGTATTCATAAGAATGATGTCACTTATAGTATAAGTCATAGTAAAACACAAGATAAAGTTTTAAAGCCATTATTTTAGCATAATTTGCAGTCCATGGGCAAACTGCATAACAAGTAGACGATAATCATCCTTATTTCATTGCTGTGCAGAGTCAGAATTTTGAAGACTGTAGGATTTAATTAAAGGGACATAAACCCCAAATTTGTCTCATGATTCAATTTATTCAAACTATAAAATGTTCTGTATTTGTGCACTATTTCCTGTCATGTAGTGCACCAGACGTACATAAAAACAAAGCAAAAGGTGATCACAGAAGTAAATTGGAAACTTTTTGTTCTGTCTGAATTAAGAATTTTGTTGTTGTGTTCCTTTAAAGAGTCAAAATCAGATGGTCATGATTCAAATAGTACATACATATTTTAACTTTCCACTTTACTTTGATCATTACATTTGTTCTCTTGGTATCCTTTGTAGAAAAGTAGACCTAGGTAGGATAGGAGCATGTAGCTTTAGCACTTTATGACAGCAGTGTTTGCAACTATGTATAAAACTTTGCAATAAGCACTACTGCCAGGTGGCTCAAGACAAAATTGAGAATAGAAGTAAATGGGAAAACTGCACGTTCTGTTCTATCCATTTAAGTTTATTTTGACTTTACTACCACGTTAAGCTTCTGAGAATAACATTTCCGAATGTAAATAATACAAAGACAATGCATTAACAGTTATTCTGAATTTCATAAAAGCAGTAATTATTTTCTGGCAAATTCATTTTTATCCCATAGGTCAGCTCCCGTATCATGTGAGAGACAACAGCCAATCACAGACTAGTATATGTATAACCTGTGAGCTTGTGTACCTGCTGAGTAGGAGTTGGTGCCTCAAAAGTGTGTACATAAAAAGATTGTGCAAAATTTGATAATTTAAGTAAATTAGAAAAAATCTTAAAATTGTGTGCGCTTTCTGAATTAGGAAAGTTTGATTTTGACTTGAGTGTCCCTTTAAGGGGGCGAGTATATTGAACACAGCATTCACTTGTATGTAAAAATAATTAAAGCTAATAGTTGAGAGTTAAATGCCAGGCTAAAATTAGTTTTATTTATTTATTATCATAGCTTTGAAGCATAGATAGCAGGAGCTAAAATGCAGTTATTTTTCGGTACATTTTCTTTCAAAGTTGTAAATATTTTACCAACATTAACAAGTACATAGCATTATGAAGACTATATCAGAATGAATAGTTGGCGGATTTGCTGAAGATTGCAGAAACATTTACAATGTAAAATAAAATCAGAAATGGCAACTGAACGGTTCCAGCATCCTCCAAGGGTAATGGAAGCAGAAAATTATATATATATATATATATATATATATATATATATATATAGGGGGGGGGAACTTCCCACTACATAAAGTGAAAAATTATTTAAGACTTTTTCACATGCACCAGTTTGTGCATGTAATTTGATGCATCATTCATGTGTGACTTCTATAGACCTCCCACGTTTTTAAAAAAAAAGTTTAATATGTGCTTTTCCTGGGTGTTGCAGAAAACATTTGCCTACAATATCTCTTTAAAAAGGACATGAAACCAAAAATGTTTCTTGTTCATGATTCAGATGGAGCATACATCAAATTTGCTTCATATCCTTTGTTGAAGGTGCAGCAATGCACTACTGGGAGCTAGCTGAACACAGGCAAGTCAATCACAGAAGGCATATACATGCAGCCACCAACAGCTTCTCTTAGTAGTGCATTGCTGAACCTGAGCCTACCTAGGTATGTTTTTCAACAATGGATATAAAGAAAAAGAAGCAAATGAAATAGAAGTAAATTGCAAAGTTGTTTAAGATTCCAAGTTATCTGAATCATGAAAGTTTCATTTTTTTCCCTTTACTGTACCTTTAAGTAACACCACTACAATGGTGCAGTAGTTCTGTTAATTTGGCTAATGATTAAAACAGGTGTGACATGGTATTTTGTGGCTTAACAGGCAATATTTTTAGATGAAAGCTATTTCCTTTGTCCTTTCTAAAAGGGTTGGTATCAATTTCTGTCCTGCATATTCTGAGCTAAAGTTTATCTCCAGTACATGACTTTCTCTTTTTTTTTTTTTTTTTTTTTTTTAAACAAAGTACATTACAAATGTCTTGTTTCCTAGAGAGAGGCCAAAGAGCATAAATCAATAACCTAGGTTTCTCTCAAAAAAAGACTTCAAACCACCAAAACCAGCCACCGATTTGCAGCAAAAAGAAAAGTAAACCTAGGTTACAGAATTTGCCTTCTCTAGGGAGAGCGAGAAGCATAAATTCTACATTAAAGTGCAGATAAGTATCCCTTTAATTTGACTGGCCTTTCCAAAATAAAAAGGCTCTAGTTTTCTAAAAAAAAAACACAAAAACAAACCTCACTGTCTTGGTAATGGATCGATATAAAACTGCAGGTGGCAGAAAAGGTTATAAACTAAGTCTCACCTGGGTCTCTGGTGAAATGAGATAATTGTGAGTTAGCACCTTAGAGCCCATATTCCAGGGCTTGAGAAACCCATGCACTAGGGTACACGTGGTGTCAAGTACATAACCCAAGTGTGGTGTAATTAGCGGGCTTCTAATTACCAAAAAGCAATGGCAAAACCATGTATGTCTGCTATTTCTAAACAATGGAGATCCCAGAGACGCATCTACAATCATGTGTGTCATGATTGCACAAGCTGACGCAGTATGTAAATTTCAGTGTGAAACCCAAAGTTTGTGAAAAAGTTAAACTATTTTTTTTTTTTTTACATGATCGCATTTGGCAATAAAATGATGGCATGAAATATATCAAAATAGGCCTAGATCAATACCTTTGGTTGTCTACTAAAAAAAAAAAAGTGATCGCAAAAATGATAGAAATTCTCGGGTATTTTGGCAAGTTCTTCTCTGAAAGTCCCGGTATTGAAGGGGTTAAAGGGTACCAAGCAAAATTAATATAGAAGTAAATTAGAAAGTTGTTAAAAAATGTCCTGCTCTATCCTATCAATTTAAGTTTACATTTTAGACTAATATCTCTTTAAATATCTCGCTCTCCCTTTTTACAAAATTGAATATAGAACAAATTGAACGCAACAGAATATAAAATGTACATTCTACTACATGAAGAAAAATGTAATGATAATTACTATTCTAATGAATCAAATACAGTTTAAAATTCGGAGAATCTGTCTTTGTATTGGTTATTCAAGATTAGATGAAGGGGGCCATTAACACATTTTTGAATATTGCCATTTTCCTCATTTAAAGACATACTCTTTAACAAATTGGGAAATTAATAGATTTGTTTAATTTGTTGTATTTTTGGAATTTACGGAGTAAGCCATTTCTACAGAAAACACCTCGCGCACAGAATATTGGAGAGAAGTGGTATTAATTTTTTCTCTCCAATCTGATCCCACCCAGAAAATAAACAAAAAAAAACCTGTCGATAACCCAAATTAAACTAAATCTTTAAAAAAAAAAAAAAAACCTGAAGCCCAAAGGGACTAATCCTAACCAAAAATATAGAAAATTTGGACTGAACTCTTGACTTAATAAATTTATTAGAGAACAAGATATTCCATTGATTAGGAGTAAAATAATGTTTAAATAGTAATCTAGTTTGAGATTCACAGTGATAAGCCTGCAATGTAGCTTATCTATATTGTAACACATATATAACCTTGTATCCTATTTTTTTTCTGCCATCTCAGCTCACAACAATAAAGCAGTATTTTTCAAAATGTATGATCCATATTTAATCAAAGCTTAATAGATCTCTGGTAGGGTACATTTTCCAATCTGAAAAAGTATAACCTGTGTATACAGCAAGAGAAGGATTTTGCATAAAGACATGCTAATGGGGTGTGATTTCCTGGGGAGCTCAGCCCATTAGATTAGGCTGTTTCAGTTAGCAGAAACAGCAATTTAATATACAATAACCCTGAAGGAGCAATTTCCCATGCATTTTAAACTCAACAGCAGGCATAAAACAAGTCACTAACCACAAAGGGGAAAACAATTTTACAGTATACTGTCCCTTTAAAAAAAAGGTTCTAGTCAAAATTAAACATTCATGATTCAGATAGGGCATGTAATTTAAAAAAAATAAATAAATTCCAAGTTTAAGTTGATCAAATTTTCTTTGATCTCTTGGTATTCTTAGATGAAAGCTAAACCTTGGTAGGCTCATATGCCAATTCATAAGCCCTTGAAGGCTGCCTCTTATTGAACGCATGACAGTTTTTCACAGCTAGAGGGCGTTAGTTCATGTGTAATATATAGATAACATTTAGGAAAACAGAATTTATGCTTACCTGATAAATTACTTTCTCTTGTGGTGTATCCAGTCCATGGATTCATCCTTTACTTGTGGGATATTCTCCTTCCCTACAGGAAGTGGCAAAGAGAGCACACAGTAGAGCTGTCCATATAGCTCCCCCTCTAGCTCCACCCCCCAGTCATTCGACCAAAGGTTAGGAAGAAAAAGGAGAAACCATAGGGTGCAGTGGTGACTGTAGTTTAACAAAAAAAAAAAATAATTATTACCCGACTTAATTGCCAGGGCGGGCGGTGGACTGGATACACCACAAGAGAAAGTAATTTATCAGGTAAGCATAAATTGTTTTCTCTTGCAAGGTGTATCCAGTCCACGGATTCATCCTTTACTTGTGGGATACCAATACCAAAGCTTTAGGACACGGATGAAGGGAGGGAACAAGACAGGTACCTTAAACGGAAGGCACCACTGCTTGCAAAACCTCCCAAAAATAGCCTCCGAAGAAAAAGTATCGAATTTGTAAAATTTGGCAAAAGTATGCAGTGAAGACAAAGTCGCTGGCTTACAAATCTGTTCAACAGAAGCCTCATTTTTGAAAGCCCATGTGGAAGCCACTGCTCTGGTAGAATGAGCAGTAATTCTTTCAGGAGGCTACTGGCCAGCAGTCTCATAGGCCAAACGGATGCTTTTCAGCCAAAAGGAAAGAGGTAGCAGTCGCTTTCTGACCTCTCCTCTTACCAGAATAGATAACATACAAGGAAGATGTTTGTCTGAAATCCTTAGTTGCTTGTAAATAGAACTTTAAAGCACAAACTACATCAAGATTATGTAATAGACTTTCCTTCTTCGAAGGAGGATTAGGACACAGAGAAGGAACAACTATTTCCTGGTTAATATTCTTGTTAGAAACAACTTTAGGAAGAAAACCAGGCTTGGTACGCAAAACTACCTTATCTGCGTGGAACACCAGGTAAGGTGAATCACACTGTAAGGCAGATAATTCTGAAACTCTTCGAGCAGAAGAGATAGCTACCAAAAACAAACTTTCCAAGATAACAACTTAATATCTATGGAATGTAAAGGTTCAAACGGAACCCCTTGAAGAACTGAAAGAACTAGATTTAAACTCCATGACTAAAGCCTGAGCAAACGCTTGAACGTCTGGTACCTCTGCTAGACGCTTGTGTAAAAGGATAGACAGAGCAGATATTAGTCCTTTTAAGGAACTAGCCGACAATCTTTTCTCCAATCCTTCTTGGAGAAAGGACAATATCCTGGGAATCCTAATTTTACTCCATGAGTAACCCTTGGATTCACACCAACAAAGATATTTCCGCCATATCTTATGGTAGATTTTCCTGGTGACAGGCTTTCTAGCCTGAATCAGAGTATCTATAACTGACTCAGAGAAACCACGCTTTGATAGAATTAAGCGTTCAATCTCCAAGCAGTCAGACGTAGAGAAACTAGATTTGGATGCTTGAACGGACCCTGTATTAGAAGATCCTGCCTCATTGGCAGTGTCCATGGTGGGACAGATGACATGTCCACTAGGTCTGCATACCAAGTCCTGTGTGGCCACGCAGGCGCTATAAGAATCACCAAAGCCTTCTCCTGCTTGATTCTGGCGACCAGACGAGGGAGGAGAAGAAACGGTGGAAAAACATAAGCCAGATTGAAGGACCAAGGCGCTGCTAGAGCATCTATCAATACCGCCTTGAGGTCCCGGGACCTGGACCCGTAGAGAGGAAGTTTTGTCCTCTGGAGTGCCCCATAGCCGAGTCAGCTGGGCAAATACCTCCGGGTGGAGTTCCCACTCCCCCGGGTGAAAAGTCTGACGACTTAGAAAATCTGCCTCCCAGTTGTCTACTCCTGGGATGTGAATTGCTCAGAGATGGCAGGAGTGATCCTCCGCCCACCTGATTATTTTGGTTACTTCCGTCATCGATAGGGAACTCTTTGTTCCCCCCTGATGATTGACGAAAGCTACAGTCGTAACTGCAATCTGATTAATTTGGCCGCAGCTAATTGAGGCCATGCCTGAAGAGCGTTGAATATCACCCTCAGTTCCAGAATGTTTATCGGGAGAAGAGTTTCTTCCCGAGACCATAAGCCCTGAGCTTTCAGGGAGTCCCAGACAGCACCCCAGCCTAACAGACTGGCGTCGGTCGTTACAATGACCCACTCTGGCCTGCGGAAACATATTCCCTGATACAGGTGGTCCTGAGACAACCACCAGAGAAGAGAATCTCTGGTCTCCTGGTCCAACTGAATTTGAGGAGACAAATCTGCATAATCCCCATTCCACTGTTTGAGCATGCATAGTTGCAGTGGTCTGAGGTGTATCCGAGCAAAAGGGACTATGTCCATTGCTGCTACCATTAATCCGATTGTCTCCATGCACTGAGCTACAGATGGCCAGGGAATGGAATGAAGAACTCTGCAAGTAGTTAAGAGTTTTAACTTTCTGACCTCCGTCAGAAATATTTTCATTTCTACCGAGTCTATTAGAGTCCCTAGGAAGGGAACCCTTGTGAGAGGGGAAAGAGAACTCTTTTGGATGTTCACCTTCCACCCATGAGACCTCAGAAAGGCCAATACAATCTCCGTGTGAGACTTGGCTCTTTGGAAAGACGGCGCCTGAATTAAGATGTCTAGGTAAGGCGCCGCTGCTATGCCCCGCGGTCTTAGAACCGCCAGGAGGGATCCTAGCACCTTTGTGAAAATTCTTGGAGCAGTGGCTAAGCCGAAGGGAAGAGCCACAAACTGGTAATGTTTGTCCAGAAAAGCGAACCTGAGAAACTGGTGATGATCTTTGTGGACAGGAATGTGTAGGTATGCATCCTTTAGATCTACGGTAGTCATATATTGACCTTCCTGGATCATGGGTAAGATTGTCCGAATGGTCTCCATTTTGAATGATGGGACTTAGGAATTTGTTTAGAATTTTTAGATCCAGGATGGGTCTGAAAGTTCCCTCTTTTTTGGGAACCACAAACAGGTTTGAGTAAAACCCCAACCCTTGTTACGCAATTGGAACTGGGTGGATCACACCCGTTGTATGTAGATCTTCTACACAGCGTAAAAACACCTCTTTCTTTGTCTGATCTGTAGACAGATGAGAAATGTGGAACCTTCCCCTTGGAGGAGAGCCCTTGAATTCTAGAAGATATCCCTGGGATACAATATCTAATGCCCAAGGATCGTGTACATCTCTTGCCGAGGCCTGAGCGAAGAGAGACAGTCTGCGGGGGCTACCCCTTCATGCTGTCTTGGTGGCAGCTGCAGGCTTTTTGGCCTGTTTACCCTTATTCCAGCCCTGGTAGTAAGGTTTCCAAGTTGCCTTGGGCTGTGAAGCGTTACCCTCTTGCTTTGCAGCCGGAAAGGATGAAGCGGGGCCGCTACTGAAATTACGAAAGGAACGAAAATTAGCTTTGTTCTTTGTCTTAAAGGACTTGTCCTGAGGGAGCGCATGGCCTTTTCCCCCAGTGATTTCTGAAATAATCTCTTTCAATTCAGGCCTGAAGAGGGTCTTTCCTTTGAAAGGGATGTTCAAAAGCTTGGATTTAGAAGACACATCGGCCGTCCAGGACTTTAGCCATAGCGCCCTGCGTGCCAAAACCTGAATTTTTTGCCGCTAACTAAGCTATTTGGAAAGCGGCATCAGTGATAAAAGAATTAGCTAGCTTTAGAGCCTTAATTCTATCCATAATTTCCTCATAAGAGGTCTCCGTCTGGAGCGAGTCTTCCAGCACCTCAAACCAGAAAGCAGCTGCAGTAGTTACAGGAATAATGCAGGCAATAGGTTGGAGAAGAAAACCTTGTTGAACAAAAATTTTCTTAAGTAAGCCCTCTAACTTCTTATCCATAGGTTCTTTAAAAGCACAACGGGTCTTCAATTGGTATGGTTGTGCGTTTAGCAAGTGAAGAAACAGCCCCCTCCACCTTAGGGACCGTCTGCCACGAGTCCCGCACGGGGTCAGATATGGGGAACATTTTCTTAAAAACAGGAGGGGGAACAAAGGGAACACCTGGTCTATCCCACTCCCTAGTAACGATATCCGCAATCCTCTTAGGGACCGGAAACGCATCAGTGTAAACAGGGACCTCTAGGTACTTGTCCATTTTACACAATTTCTCTGGGATCACCAAAGGGTCGCAGTCATCCAGAGTAGCTAATACCTCCCTGAGCAAAACGCGGAGGTGTTCTAGTTTAAATTTAAAAGCCAATGTATCTGAATCTGTCTGAGGAGGAACCCTTCCTGAATCAGAGACTTCTCCCTCAGACATCAAATCCCTCGCTCCCACTTCAGAGCGTTGTGAGGGAATATCGGATACGGCTACCAAAGCGCCAGAATGCTCATAATCTGTTCTTAAAACAGAGCTATCACACTTTGCAGGTAACACGGGCAGTTTAGATAAGAAGGCTGTAAGAGAATTATCCATGACTGCCGCTAAGTCTTGTAATGTAAAAGGGTTAGACGCACTAGAGGTACTAGGCATCGCTTGAGCGGGCGTAACTGGTTGCGACACTTGGGGAGAGGTAGACGGGCTACCCTCGTTACCTTCAGTCTGAGAATCATCTTGGGCCACATTCTTAAGTGCAACAATATGATCTTTAAAGTGTATAGACATATCAGTACAAGTGGGACACATTCTGAGAGGGGGTTCCACCATGGCTTCTAAACACATTGAACAAGGATTTTCTTTGGTGTCAGACATGTTTAACAGACTAGTAGTATACACAAACAGGCTTGGAAATCCCTTTAATCAAATAAAAAACACAATTTGAAAAAATGTTACTGTGCCTTTAAGAGATAAAAAGCGCACACAATTTTACAAAACATTGAAAAATGCAGCAATGCTTTTGAAATTTTCACAGTATGTACCTAAAGCCTTAGTAAGATTGCACCACTAGTATCCAAATGATTAACCCCTTAATGCCCAAAACGGAACAGCCTAAAGCCAACACCCGGTTAAAATTACTACAGCTCCTTGCCACAGCCTTGCTGTGGCCCTACCTGCCCTTAGGGATCAGATTTGGGGGAATATAGCTTCTTTTAGGCCCTCAAACAGCAGCAGGACCCTCCATGTGAAGCAGCATGAACTTCTTATGCAATTCTAACTGTGCATCTGAGGCGCAAAATTAGGCCCCTCCCACTCTACTCCGGAGCTGTGAGGCCTAATAAGTCACTCCTAAGTGTCTTACAAACGATATTTTCCGTAATAAACAAACAATCGATTGCCCTGAATTAGTGTCAACCAGCATAATTAGCCCTGTTATGTAAGCATTCAATTCCTTACTAAGTCTGTGAACATAGCTTACCCTCCCCTCATGGGGATATTGTCAGTCTCTTCTAGCATTATCTCAGTCTTGTCTACAAATAAATGACTGAACATACCTCATTGCAGATTACCCTGCAAACCGTCCCCCCCCCCCCCAACTGAAGTTTTCTGGTACTCCTCACTCCTGTGTGGGAACAGCAGTGGATTTTAGTTACAACATGCTAAAATCATTTTCCTCTCAGCAGAAATAGTCATCACTTTTCTGCTAGAGTAAATAGTACAAACCGGTACCATTTAAAATAAACTTTTGATTGAAGATAATAAAAACTACAATTCTAACACCACATTCCCTTTACCCTCCCGAGAGAGACCCTAGTGCTTAGAGCCGGCAAAGAGAATGACTGGGTGGTGGAGTTACAGAGGGAGCAATATGGACAGCTCTGCTGTGTGCTCTCTTTGCCACTTCCTGTAGGGAAGGAGAATATCCCACAAGTAAAGGATGAATCCGTGGACTGGATACACCTTACAAGAGAAAAGTTGTATGCCCCGAATCAAAAAGAAAAAAAATTAAATTTCATTTCCATTTGATAAAAACAGATATATTATCTAGTAATTTGCGTAAAATTAAAGGACAGTAACACCTAGGGATTGTAATATAAAATCCAACATAGGGATATATAAAAGGATACTAATTAAAATGTATTAAAAAGATAGCCATTTTCATTCTGAAACAAAAGGGTACATTACTTGTCCATGGGTGAGCAAAACTCCCACAACTTGATCGGCAAGCAATTGTTCTCCCCTCTGCACAGAATCATGCTTTAAGAACCCAACAAAACTAATACATTGTAAAAAATAAAACTTAGATTTAAAAAAAAAAAAATTAAATTACACCAAAAACATTTAATTTAGCATAGTAGAACCTTAAAACATTTAATATTAAAGCAGGGGCCAGCAACCAACACCATGCAGGTTTCTCAGATTTTTTTTCTTTTAACAGGAGCTAAAGCTGCTATACCTTGAGGTGACATGATTATTGTTTCCATGCTTTGCACGTGCACTGAGCCTAGTACTATCACTTTCAGCTCGTCTTGCACAAGCCCTGGACACAGAGGAAACTAAAGAAGCAGCCTGACAGCAAACAAAATATTAAAGGGACCGAATACAAAACCCAAGCATTCCTTAATTTAGACAGATAGGACACACACACACTCCTTTAGCCGTAGCTCATTCAGTGCCTGGGTGTCTACTCAAATCATATGTATAAGAACCTCCAAGAAAGGGCACTCACAGGGCTTGACAGTAGAAAAAAAAAACAAATCTTTACTTCATATATTCATCATAGAACAAAGTAAGTTGACCTTTCGGCTATGCAAGTAGCCTCTCTCAAGACAATCAATATCGATAACAGCAGCAACACAGCGTTTCCTAACACCATAGCATGACATTATCATACACTGTATCATACACTGTCACGCTATGGTGTTAGGAAACGCTGTGTTGCTGCTGTTATCGATATTGATCGTCTTGAGAGAGGCTACTTGCATAGCCGAAACGTCAACTTAGATATATATAGAATATGAAGTTGTATTTTTAACAATTATTAGTTGTAAATATTGAAAGTGTAAAGTAATGGACAGCATCATGTTTGAATTAGTTTTCTATTCATCTATATTTGCGAATACAAAGCTGTATGGAATCCCTTTTAGACAGGCCTCTTATTGCCCGTTTTATATCTCATGAATTGTCTTCAGCAGGGGAAACACCAAAGGAGCAACTTAAGTTTAAATGTGGTGGTGCCCATTACTTTATAGAAACTCTAAAAAAAGTTTTTTTTGTTTTTTTTTTCATTGTACAGAGTTAAATTACAAGAAAATGGAACAAAAATAATCTTATACCGTTTAATATTTATGTTAAACTGTAAGAACATGCTACACAGTTTAGTCAAAGCAAAGATCAGCCTTAGAATATGTAGATGTGTTTTGTTTTTTTTACAATTGTTAAATACTGAAAAGTGTAAAGGTTTAAATTTCCGTAAAGTAATGGGTGCCGCGATGTTTGAACTAGATTTCTACAAAAAAGGCTATGGGGAATCCTTTAGAGACTATGCTATGTTCCGCACGGCCTTGTTTGTACAGTCTCTTATTGCCTATTTTATATCTGTCCCTAATGGTCTTTAGCAGGAAAGACAAGAAAGTATATAGTTTTATAAGTAAACCTCTAGTAATTACAAGATATTTCTGTCGAGTTATAGAAAATATCAGTCAAGTCTTAAATGTTTTTAAAACTAAATTAACATCCTTGTACTGCAATTTGGAAGAGCCAATCTTCTTTCTACAGAAAACACAAGTAGCCAAAGTTAGTATAAAGTACATAGCAGTTACTTGATCAAACCAATTAGAGAGACAGGCATATAGCAGAGTTAGCCTTAAAGGGACAGCAAAATCATATACATTCATCATTTAGACAGAGCATACAATTATACAACAACTTTCCAATGTACTTCCATCTCTTGTGTATTCTTTGCTGAAAGCTTTAACTAGGTAAGCTCAGCAGCAGAAAAGAACCTAGGTTCTAGCTGCGATTGGTGGATACATACACACATATACACAAACACCGATTGTCATTGGCTCACCAATGTGTTCAGTTTGAAACCAGTAGTGCATTGCTGCTCCTTCAACAAATGATACCAAGAGAATGAAGCACATTTAAAGGGACAGTCAACACCAGAATTATGTTTTAAAAAGATAGATAATCCCTCAATTACCAATTCCCCAGTTTTGCATAACCAACAGTTATAATTACACACATTTTACCTCTGTAATTACCTTGTATCTAAGCCTCAATAGACTGCCCCCTTAATAGAGTTCTTTTGACAGACTTGCATTTTAGCCAATCAGAGCTGACTCCATGGTAAATTCACGTGCATGAGCTCAATGTTATCTATATGAAACACGTGAACTAATGCCCTCTAGTGGTGAAAAACTATCAAAATGCATTTAGATTACAGGCGGCCTTCAAGGTCTAAGAAATTAGAATATGAACCTCCTATGTTTAGCTTTCAACTAAGAATACCAAGAGAACAAAGCAAAATTGGGGATAAAAGTAAATTGGAAAGTTGTTTAAAATTACATGCCCTATTTGAAACATGAGCTTTTTTTGGACTTGACTGTCCCTTTAATAGAAGTAAAATTGAAAGTTGCGTTTCATGCCCCTTTAAGAAGCAGGATAAATTCAAAGTTCTAAGAATTGGAAATTGCTCAATTTTCAGAGCAAACACATGAAAAGGGGACAAAATAAATATTGAAAAAATATAGCAATGTTGTTTCATTGTAAGTTATATATAAAAATCTCAAGGTGTTTACGGCCTTTTTAACTAAACATTTTAGATTTCAATCGCATACGGTTTAATATTCCTTTAAACACAGTTGCAGGCACGCTATTGATAAAATGACACGTGCTAACATTAACATGTAATTTTTCCACTATAATGGTCCTTTAAAGTTAAAAAGCAGAGGAAATTCAAGGCCAGGGGTCTAAGATCTGATATGGAATAAAGTCTACCACTTTAAACATTGACCATTTTTGCTTCTTCATACTGGGTTAAAATGGGTATGTAGGCTACAAAAAAAAAAAAAAAAAATGGAAGAAAGAATCAACCTGTTTTTGAGCTAAAATAGTTTGAAACAAAACCAAACCAATAATTGGAGTCAGATTGATAAATACACACGCGTGTATGTGTGTGTGTGCGCGCGTGTGTGTGTGTGCGTATGTGTGTGTGTGCGTATGTGTATGCGTGTATGTATGTGTGTGCATGTGCGTGCGTATGTGCGTGTATGTGCGTGTGAGTGTGCACATACACACACAGTGGTAAAGCACTCCAGGTATTAAGTCCGTCCGTGGTGCCCAGGGTGCACTTCAGCACACAATATATCATCAGAAAGAGAAGGCACTCACTGGGTCTTTTCCATGAAGAAATAAACTTTAATAAGTAACGGGTAACCCCGAAAACGTCACTTATTAATTTCTTCATGGACAAGACCCAGTGAGTGCCACTCTGAGTCTCTCTCTCCCAGTGAGTGCCACTCTGAGTGAGTGTCTCTCTCTCTTACTTTATTAGCCACTTTGTTTTATTTTCTAGGTCTCCTATGTTGAAAGATACCCAAGTAGGCTTAGGAGCTGCTGATTGGTGGCTGCACATATATGCTTCATCCGATGTGTTCAGCTAGCTCCCAGTACTGCAATGCTGCTTCTTAAACAAATGTATACCAAGAGAATGAAGCAAATTAGATAATACAAGTAAATCGGAAAGTTCTTTACAATTATATTCACTATCTGAATCACAAAGGAATTTTTTTCGGGGTTTCATGTCCCTTTTAGCGATTCTATTAGCGTAAAAGATCTAAAACAAATTATCTGAAGTTTTAACCCACAAATGCAAACCACTGATGAACTGTTGTTGAGCAATTCATAGCTTTACTTAGTATCTCACCAGAACGTCAGTGCAGATATCTTTGAGCTCAGTCTCAATTTTCTCTCTGTATTCTCGAGCCATTTGTTGTTTTTTCTCACATCCTTCTGTCTTCTGCTCAATACTAGAGACAACCCTCCAGGACGACCGACGGGCACCTACTACATTTTTATAGGCCACTGAAAGAAGATTCCGCTCTTCATTAGATAGTTCAGTTCCTTCCTCGGTAACTTGCTTCATGCAAGCTGCCATGTCATCGTATCTCTCAGCCTGCTCAGCCAACTTGGCTTTCTGAACCTGCTCATTTTTATCCATGGCTAGTTTTTCTGAAAAAGAAGAAAGTTTTATACGTAAAAATAAGTCTATAAAGCAGATTAGTATTACATGGTCAGGTGAACATTTTCTAAACCCATCAGTACAATATGAGAATTCTGCATAAGTGTCGATAATGCAAAAGAATACAGGCAAGAGTTGACAATTTCACAAGCCACTTTATATAGAGATATAAAATAAATTGGAAAACCATATAGATGCCCTATAATTTTGTCAAAAAGGAATTGAAAAGGGACACACATTGGAAGGTTTGTGAAACTGCTCCTTCAGACAGAAACAGCCCTTTGTAAAAAAATAATCCATCTTTGTTTTGTCAAATTTCTATTCATCACAGTTGAGAAAAATACGTTAATCCTATTCTTCCTCTACAAATCTACGTGCACAGAATGAACCCTTTACCTCTTAAAAGGGACACTGAACTCAATTTTTTTCTTTCATGATTCAGATAGAGCATGAAAATTTAAGCAATTTACTAATTTACTCCTATTATCAAATTTTCTTCATTCTCTTGGTATCTTTATTTGAAATATAAGACCCATTTTTGGTGAACAACCTGTGTTGTCCTTGCTGATTGGTGGCTAAATTCCTCCAATAAAAAGTGCTGTCCAGAGTTCTGAACAAAAAAAAAAAAAAAAACATGCTTAGATGCCTTTTTCAAATAAAGACAGCAAGAGAACAAAGACAAATTTATAATAGGAGTAAATTAGAAAGTTGTTTAACATTGCATGCTCTATCTGAATCACAAAAGAAAAAAAATTGGGTTTAGTGTCCCTTTAAGGGGAAACTAAATTAAAAATGTGCATAATCTTTTTATATGCACACTGGGACACCAGCTAGTTCTGAGTATGTGCATACGTGGACAGTATATGCATTTTGTGAGTGACTGATGGCTGTCATATGATACAGGGGGAGGGAATTCTTTTTTATTATGCATTTGTGAACTATGCAATTCCGTATTTAAAAAAGGGACAGTTTACTTGAAAATTGTTATCGTTTAAAAAGATAGATAATCCCTTTATTACCCATTCCCCAATTTTGCATAATCAGCACTTAATATTTTATCTCAGTGATTACATTGTATCTAAGCCTCTGCAGACTGACTGCTTATCTCAGTTCTTTTGACAGACTTGCATTGTTACTCAAATATCTCCACAGGAGTGAGCACAATGTTATCTAATGAGACATGAACTAGCACTGTCTAAAAATCTATCAAAATGCACTGAGATAAGAGGTGGCCTTCAACGGTTTAGAAATCAGTTTAAACCTACCTAGGTTAAGCTTTCAAAAAACATACCAAGAGAACAAAGCCAACGTGATAAAAGTAAATTGGAAAGTGGTTTAAATTGCTTGCCCTGAATCCTGCAAGTTTAATTGTTACTTGACTGTCACTTACATGGGTCCTTTAAAATGCCACGTTTCAAGAATTTCAATGAATAGAAGACTTGTTTGGGGCAGAATAGACCTGCACGAAGAGTGTGAGGAGGGAGGGTCAAGCAGTAAAATGAAAGTGAAACCTAAAATGTTATGGATTTTATGGAAACTAAATTGTTATTATGGGGATCATGATTTCCCCTTCCAATAAAGTACAGTAGAAAAGTTGTCCAAATATGAATGATTAGCCTATTAAACAGGAGACAGCCAATTATAAAATTATTGCGAGGTGAACCATGTATTTCTAATTGTATATAAACCAAATCATTAAAAGGAGACCTTCATCTGGTTGTAAATGTAACTAGCAAGAAAGTATTTAAAATCATAGTTGCATTGATTAGTTATTTAAATCAAATCAACCCTGGAGAGGGGAAAAAAAACAAAAACGAAAAAATGCTACAACCCAACATCTCAATATAAATTGTTCACATGTACATTAGGCAAAAGAACGAACATCAGTAGTGGTTTAGTACTGAACCTGCTCACATAACTATAAGATGTATTAAAGGAACACTAAAGTCAAAATTAAACTTTCATGAGTCAGAACATTTAGTTAAGAGATTTTCCAAATTACTCCCCATTATCAAGTTGTGCACTCTATATACACACTTTGAGGGACTGGATGGTACTGAGCATGGGCAAGAGTTCACAGCTGATGGATGCCACTTGGTTTTGCACAAAACTAAGAGTCTTGCACAAGACGATATTTGGCTCCGAAAAGACCTGTATACCAAAAATAGCCTCCTACAGTTAACAAAATTGTCAATTGCACACATCTACTGCTGGTTTCTGTCCTATAATAAATATCCACACAAAGTTCTTGCTACAGCAAAAGCCCCGAACATAGAATGCTGTTAAAGGGACAGTCTACCATAGAATTGTTATTGTTTTAAATGATAGATAATCCCTTTATTACCCATTCCCCAGTTTTGCATAACCAACACAGTTATATTAATATACTTTTTACCTCTGTGATAACCTTGTATCTAGGAACCTTCTTCCAGCCCCCTGATCACATGACTGACTGTTTATTATCTATTGTCTTAAATGTAGCATTGTGTTGTGCTAAATCTTAAATAACCCCCTGTGCCTGAACACAGTGTTATCTATATGGCCCACGTGTACTTGCTGTCTCTGTGTTGAAAAGAGATTTAAAAAGCATGTGATAAGAGGCAGCCCTTAAAGGCTTAGAAATTAGCATATGAGCCTACCTATGTTTAGTTTAAACTAAGAAAACCAAGAGAAAAAACATAATTTATGCTTACCTGATAAAATGTATTTCTCTTGTAGTGTATCCAGTCCACGGATCAACCATTACTTGTGGGATAGTCTCCTTCCCAACAGGAAGTTGCAAGAGGATCACCCACAGCAGAGCTGCTATATAGCTCCTCCCCTCACTGCCATATCCAGTCATTCGACCAAAACAAGACGAGAAAGGAGAAACCACAGGGTGCAGTGGTGACTGTAGTTTAATTAAAATTTAGACCTGCCTTAAAAAGGACAGGGCGGGCCGTGGACTGGATACACTACAAGAGAAATAAATTCATCAGGTAAGCATAAATTATGTTTTCTCTTGTTAAGTGTATCCAGTCCACGGATCATCCATTACTTGTGGGATACCAATACCAAAGCTAAAGTACACGGATGATGGGAGGGACAAGGCAGGAACCACTGCCTGTAGAACCTGTCTCCCAAAAACAGCCTCCGAAGAAGCAAAAAAGTGTAAAATTTTGAAAAGGTGTGAAGCGAAGACCAAGTCGCAGCCTTGCAAACCTGTTCAGAGGCCTCATTTTTAAAGGCCCAGGTGGAAGCCATAGCTCTAGTAGAATGAGCTGTAATCCTTTCAGGGGGCTGATGTCCAGCAGTCTCATAGGCTAAGCGTATTATGCTCCGAAGCCAAAAGGAGAGAGAGGTTGCCGAAGCTTTTTGACCTCTCCTCTGTCCAGAGTAAACGACAAACAGGGCAGATGTTTGACGAAAATCTTTAGTAGCCTGTAAGTAAAACTTCAAGGCACAGACTACGTCCAGATTATGCAGACGACGTTCCTTCTTTGAAGAAGGATTAGGACACAATGATGGAACAACAAATCTCTTGATTGATATTCCTGTAAGAAACCACCTTAGGTAAAAACCCAGGATTGGTACGCAGAACTACCTTGTCTGAATGAAAAATCAGATAAGGAGAATCACAATGTAAGGCAGATAACTCAGAGACTCTTCGAGCCGAGGAAATAGCCATCAAAAACAGAACTTTCCAAGATAAAAGTTTAATATCAATGGAATGAAGGGGTTCAAACGGAACTCCCTGAAGAAATTTAAGAACCAAGTTTAAGCTCCACGGGGGAGCAACAGTTTTAAACACAGGCTTAATCCTAACCAAAGCCTGACAAAATGCCCGGACGTCTGGAACTTCTGCCAGACGCTTGTGCAAAAGAATAGACAGAGCAGAGATCTGTCCTTTTAAAGAACTAGCTGATAAGCCTTTGTCCAAACCCTCTTGGAGAAAGGACAATATCCTAGGAATCCTAACCTTACTCCATGAGTAACTCTTGGATTCACACCAATAAAGATATTTACGCCATATCTTATGGTAGATTTTCCTGGTGACAGGCTTCCGAGCCTGTATTAAGGTATCAATGACTGACTCGGAGAAGCCACGCCTTGATAGAATCAAGCGTTCAATCTCCATGCAGTTAGTCTCAGAGAAATTAGATTTGGATGATTGAAAGGACCTTGTATTAGAAGGTCCTGCCTCAGAGGCAGAGTCCATTGTGGAAGAGATGACATGTCCACTAGGTCTGCATACCAGGTCCTGCGTGGTCACGCAGGCGCTATCAGAATCACTGATGCTCTCTCCTGTTTGATTTTGGCAATCAGTCGAGGGAGCAGAGGAAACGGTGGAAACACATAGGCCAGGTTGAAGAACCAAGGAGCTGCTAGAGCATCTATCAGCATTGCTCCCGGGTCCCTGGACCTGGATCCGTAACAAGGAAGCTTGGCATACTGGCGAGACGCCATGAGATCCAGTTCTGGTTTGACCCAACGATGGACCAGTTGAGCAAACCCCTCCAGATGGAGTTCCCACTCCCCCGGATGAAAAGTCTGACGACTTAGAAAATCCGCCTCCCAGTTCTCTACGCCTGGGATGTGGATCGCTGACAGGTGGCAAGAGTGAGACTCTGCCCAGCGAATTATCTTTGAGACTTCTAACATCGCTAGGGAACTCCTGGTTCCCCCTTGATGGTTGATGTAAGCCACAGTCGTGATGTTGTCCGACTGAAATCTGATGAACCTCAGTGTTGCTAACTGAGGCCAAGCTAGAAGAGCCTTGAATATTGCTCTTAACTCCAGAATATTTATTGGGAGGAGTTTCTCCTCCTGAGTCCACGATCCCTGAGCCTTCAGGGAGTTCCAGACTGCGCCCCAACCTAGAAGGCTGGTATCTGTTACAATCGTCCAATCTGGCCTGCGAAAGGTCATACCCTTGGACAGATGGACCCGAGAAAGCCACCAGAGAAGAGAATCTCTGGTCTCTTGATCCAGATTTAGTAGAGGGGACAAATCTGAGTAATCCCCATTCCACTGACTTAGCATGCATAATTGCAGCGGTCTGAGATGCAGGCGCGCAAATGGCACTATGTCCATTGCCGCTACCATTAAGCCGATTACTTCCATGCACTGAGCCACTGACGGGCGTGGAATGGAATGAAGGACACGGCAAGCATTTATAATTTTTGATAACCTGGACTCCGTCAGGTAAATTTTCATCTCTACAGAATCTATAAGAGTCTCTAGGAAGGAGACTCTTGTGAGTGGTGATAGAGAACTCTTTTCCACGTTCACTTCCCACCCATGCGACCTCAGAAATGCCAGAACTATCTCTGTATGAGACTTGGCAATTTGAAAGCTTGACGCCTGTATCAGGATGTCGTCTAGATACGGAGCCACCGCTATGCCTCGCGGTCTTAGAACCGCCAGAAGTGAGGCCAGAACCTTCGTAAAAATTCTCGGGGCAGTGACCAACCCGAAGGGAAGAGCAACAAATTGGTAATGCCTGTCTAGAAAGGCAAACCTTAGGAACCGATGATGATCTTTGTGAATCGGTATGTGAAGGTAGGCATCCTTTAAGTCCACTGTGGTCATGTACTGACCCTCTTGGATCATGGGTAGGATGGTCCGAATAGTTTCCATTTTGAATGATGGAACTGAGGAATTTGTTTAAGATCTTTAGATCCAAGATTGGTCTGAAGGTTCCCTCTTTCTTGGGAGCCACAAACAGATTTGAATAAAATCCCTGTCCTTGTTCCGTCCGCGGAACTGGATGGATCACTCCCATTACTAGGAGGTCTTGCACACAGCTTAGGAATGCCTCTTTATCTGGTTTGCTGATAACCTTGAAAGATGAAATCTCCCTTGTGGAGGAGAAGCTTTGAAGTCCATAAGATATCCCTGAGATATGATCTCCAACACCCAGGGATCCTGAACATCTCTTGCCCATGCCTGGGCGAAGAGAGAAAGTCTGCCCCCCACTAGATCAGTTTCCGGATAGGGGGCCGTTCCTTCATGCTGTCTTGGGGGCAGCAGGCTTTCTGGCCTGCTTGCCCTTGTTCCAGGACTGGTTAGGTTTCCAGGCCTGTCTGGAATGAGCAACAGTTTCCTCTTGTTTTGAAGCGGAGGAAGTGGATGCTGCTCCTGCCTTGAAATTTCGAAAGGCACGAAAATTAGACCGTTTGGCCTTTGATTTGGCCCTGTCCTGAGGAAGGGTATGACCCTTGCCTCCAGTAATGTCAGCAATAATTTCCTTCAAGCCAGGCCCGAATAAGGTCTGCCCCTTGAAAGGAATGTTGAGTAATTTAGACTTTGAAGTCACGTCAGCTGACCAGGATTTAAGCCATAGCGCCCTACGCGCCTGGATGGCGAATCCGGAATTCTTAGCTGTTAGTTTAGTCAAATGAACAATGGCATCAGAAACAAATGAGTTAGCTAGCTTAAGCGTTCTAAGCTTGTCAATTTCATTCAATGGAGCTGTCTGGATGGCCTCTTCCAGGGCCTCAAACCAGAATGCCGCCGCAGCAGTGACAGGCGCAATGCATGCAAGGGGCTGTAAAATAAAACCTTGTTGAATAAACATTTTCTTAAGGTAACCCTCCAATTTTTTATCCATTGGATCTGAAAAAGCACAACTGTCCTCAACCGGGATAGTGGTACGCTTTGCTTAAGTAGAAACTGCTCCCTCCACCTTAGGGACCGTCTGCCATAAGTCCCGTGTAGTGGCGTCTATTGGAAACATTTTTCTAAATATAGGAGGTGGGGAAAAGGGCACACCGGGTCTATCCCACTCCTTGCTAATAATTTCTGTAAGCCTTTTAGGTATAGGAAAAACGTCAGTACACACCGGCACCGCATAGTATCTATCTAGCCTACACAATTTCAATGGAATTGCAACTGTGTTACAGTCATTCAGAGCAGTTAATACCTCCCCAAGCAATACACGGAGGTTCTCAAGCTTAAATTTAAAATTAGAAATCTCTGAATCAGGTTTCCCCGAGTCAGAGATGTCACCCACAGACTGAAGCTCTCCGTCCTCATGTTCTGCATACTGTGACGCAGTATCAGACACGGCTCTAACAGCATTTGCGCGCTCTGTATCTCTCCTAACCCCAGAGCTATCGCGCTTGCCTCTTAATTCAGGCAATCTAGATAATACCTCTGACAGGGTATTATTCATGATTGCAGCCATGTCCTGCAAGGTAATCGCTATGGGCGTCCCTGATGTAATTGGCGCCATATTAGCGTGCGTCCCCTGAGCGGGAGGCGAAGGGTCTGACACGTGGGGAGAGTTAGTCGGCATAACTTCCCCCTCTACAGAACCCTCTGGTGATAATTCTTTTATAGATAAAGACTGATCTTTACTGTTTAAGGTGAAATCAATACATTTAGTACACATTCTCCTATGGGGCTCCACCATAGGATTTCAAACATAATGAACAAGAAGGTTCCTCTGTGTCAGACATGTTTAAACAGACTAGCAATGAGACTAGCTTAAAACACTTTAAAACAAGTTTACAAGCAATATAAAAAACGTTACTGCGCCTTTAAGAAACACAAATTTTCCTAAATTTTGAAATAACAGTGAAAAAAAATGCAGTTACACTAACGAAATTTAGTGTATGTAATAAGTTAGCAGAGCATTGCACCCACTTGCAAATGGATGATTAACCCCTTAATACCAAAAACGGAACAAATGACTAAAACGTTTTTTAAACAGTCACAACAACTGCCACAGCTCTACTGTGGCTTTTTACCTCCCTCAATACGACTTTTGAAGCCTTTTGAGCTCTTCAGAGAAGTCCTGGATCATGCAGGAAGAAGCTGGATGTCTGTCTAATTTTTGCTGTGCAAAAAAAACCGCTAAAATAGGCCCCTCCCACTCATATTACAACAGTGGGAAGCCTCAGGGAACTGTTTCTAGGCAAAATTCAAGCCAGCCATGTGGAAAAAAACTAGGCCCCAATAAGTTTTATCACCAAACATATGTAAAAAACGATTAAACATGCCAGCAAAGGTTTTAAAATACACTTTTATAAGAGTATGTATCTCTATTAATAAGCCTAATACCAGTCGCCATCACTGCATTTAAGGCTTTACTTACATTACTTCGGTATCAGCAGCATTTTCTAGCAAATTCCATCCCTAGAAAAATATTTTAACTGCACATACCTTATTGCAGGAAAACCTGCACGCTATTCCCCCTCTGAAGTTACCTCACTCCTCAGAATATGTGAGAACAGCAAAGGATCTTAGTTACTTCTGCTAAGATCATAGAAAAACGCAGGCAGATTCTTCTTCTAAATACTGCCTGAGATAAACAGTACACTCCGGTACCATTTAAAAATAACAAACTTTTGATTGAAGAAATAAACTAAGTATAAAACACCAGTCCTCTTACGACCTCCATCTTAGTTGAGAGTTGCAAGAGAATGACTGAATATGGCAGTGAGGGGAGGAGCTATATAGCAGCTCTGCTGTGGGTGATCCTCTTGCAACTTCCTGTTGGGAAGGAGAATATCCCACAAGTAATGGATGATCCGTGGACTGGATACACTTAAGAGAAAAAGCAAATTTGATGATAAAGGTAAAATTGGAAAGTTGATTAAAATTTAAAGTCCTATCTGAATAATGAAAATTTAATTTATACTAGACTGTCCCTTTAAGACAGTGTAGGACAAAATTTTCAAAATATAAGAGCCAGGTTTTTATTTCCAGGTAGGTAGGTAGAGATAGATATACATAGTGCTTTTATTTGGAGTGCTCAGTCACTCTAAAAAATGCAAAAGGGCCAGAAGTTATTTAATGGACTACAAATATCACCTGATAATTTCTGTGAAAAGTCTGTTATCTACTTGGTTATGGCTAGTTAGGAACAAATATAAAATGACAAGGTCCAGTGATATGAAGTCTGCATCATGACATCCAGAATCTCTAGGGTAGCTGAACACCTCGCTATGGTTACAGGTAGGGTACAGTCACACACACCAGCTAGGGTAGCTGAACACCTCGCTATGGTTACAGGTAGGGTACAGTCACACACACCAGCTAGGGTAGCTGAACACCTCGCTATGGTTACAGGTAGGGTACAGTCACACACACCGGAGGAAGAGGACAAAGTGACATGCTGTAAAGGGGAAGCACAGGATCATACAGAGTACAAGCAGTGCCCCAGGCACCTTACATGGTTACAATATAATAAAACCTTTAAACAGAATAGGAAAGATCCCTTGAGTCTTAAGAATCACCTTTAATACAGGGTATCAGTCTGATATTGTACTGTTTTACATTGTGACTTTACCGATTTATTTTTTCAGAAGTCATTTTGTTCAGCCCCATCAACCCGACTGAAATAAGGTAGGCCAGTTATTTGTTCCAATATTCTAAGTTTTACATTTGTTAAAGGGGTACGAATCTCAAATTATTTTTTTCCCACGATTCAATATTTAACAGTTTATTTCTGTTATCAAACCTGCTTTGCACTCATGGAATTCTTTGTTGAAAATATACCTAGGCAGGTAGCATACACATCTGTAGCACTACATGGCAGGAATAAGAACTGCCATCTAGCAAAACTGCTACCATACAGTACACTTGCACACTCCTGAGCTTACTGTCCTGCATTTCAACAAGGGATACCAAGAGAAAAGTAAATTGGAAAGTGGTTTAAAGTAGGGTTGCACCGATACCAGTATCGGTACCGGTACCAAGTATTTGCATGAGTACTTGTACTCGTGCAAATGCACCGATACTTAAACAGATACCTCCACTTCCTACCCATATGCTATCTTGTGGTGTTTTTTCAAACTGCATGTTCTCATTTCATTTTATACTGGAGTGGAGACTAAACTAAAAATTGTTTACTACTGTTCTGCCAATACAAATTGCTGTTATCTGTATTATTGTAGGAGAGATCACTGTACCTCGTTCAGACAAACCCCTGAAGTACTGGGCAGTTAATAAACAGATGTCCAGCTCTGGCTAAAATGGCCCAAAAATATCTTTCTGCCCCATGCAGTATGGTGGAAAGTGAAAGACTGTTCAACTTAGAGTCGAACCTCCATACAAATGTCAGATTGATGTTATATAACATCCATACAACCCAACTGCATCACCCCTTTAAATGTAATATTTTATTGTAATATTTTTTCATTTATAAACATGTTCACTGAACTTTGACAAATAAAACTTATTTCATTATGTATTTTGAATTACAGCCCTTTATAATTATAAAGAAGGAATCTTAAATAATTAGTCTGTATTGTGCTTGGTAAACTGTCACAGGACAAAAAAAAAAAAAAAAGTATCGGTAATTGGTATCGGCGAGTATTTGAAAACAAGTATCAGTACTTGTACTCGGTCATAAAAAAATGGTATCGGTGCAACCCTAGTTTAAAGTTACATGCTATATAGCAGATTCATTAAATAATTAAGAATTTGGGTTTCATGTTCCTTTAATTTGAAATTTCCAGTTCCATTAAAGGGATATGAAACCCAATTTTTTTCTTTCATGATTCAGATAGAAAGTCGCTTAAAATTGCATGCTCTAATTTACTCCTATTAATCTTTCTTTGTTCTCTTGGTATCTATTTGAAAAGCAGGAAAGTAAGTTTAGGAGCTGGCCCATTTTTGGTTCAGCACCTGGGTATAACTTGCTGATAGATGGCAAGATTTAGCCACCAATCAAGCAAGCGCCAGAAAGTTGCTTAAAATTGCATGCTCTCTCTGAATCATGAAAGGGAAAGTTTAATTTCCCTTTAAGGCAATAGTACAGACAACCACACAGCACGGCGGTCAACTGTTGGCAGTCAACTCTTTTTGGAACTTTTATTCTTCTGAAAGTGCAATATTATTGTGTTTCACTTACACAAAAACAAAACCGTTTCCGAAAAGAACTGAATGGCAGGAGCATTGTTCCGTATGCGGCAGTGAACAAAACTGCTAAATGCACGATTACTCACTATCTTACACACCTGCAAAATAGCAATATGGGGGGCTGCATGTGGCCTAATACCTCTCATGCCTTTAGTTTTTATGTGGAGACTATGTCCCAAGCATAGTGGGAGGATATCAGCAAAAACATCCACAAAAAAAACTGAATTGTACTCACTCAACTTTGCCTTTTCCATACATTAAAAAAAATTAAAAATAAATAGATGTTCCGTTCTGAAAGGTTACTAAATTTGTTTTGGTGCCACAAACTTTTAAATCTCCTTGTAGAGTCTGAAGTTTGATTGTTTTGTTCACACATAGATGTGTGCTGAATAAACCAACGTTTTCACTGCAAGTTGTCTGTAGCAGCCAGAGAGCAATAGATATCTAGGGATTAGTTTACACAAACGTGCATTTCTTGTTAGTTATCAGTAGCATAGCCCATTGTTCTAATGCTTGCAAAAGTTATTTAGGTGATTTTGTTAAAAAGGAACAGAAGACATCTTGCAATTTTAACATAAGTCATTGGGAACATTAAAGGACCAGTCAACACTGTAGATTTGCATAAACAAATGCAAGATAAGACAATGCAAAAACACTTAGCTTAGTCTGAACTTCAAATGAGTAGTAGATTTTTTTCTGACAGTTTTAAAGTTGTCTTTTTCCACTCCCCCTATACCATGTGACAGTCGTTAGCCAATCACAAATGCATACACGTACCATGTGACAGTCGTTAGCCATTCACAAATGCATACACACTTATTCTTGCACATGCTCAGTAGAAGCTGGTGAGCCAAAAAGTTTAAATATAAAAAGACTTACTTAATGGAATTGGAAAGTTGTTTAAAATGGCATGCTCTATCTGAATGAAAGTTTAATTTTGATTGAGTGTCCCTTTAAAATGGGACAGTCTTCACTAAAATTGATATTGTTTAAAAAGATAGATAATGCCTTTACTACGCATTCCCCAGCTTTGCACAACCAACATTGATATATTAACATGCTTTATAACATTTAAACCTCTAAATTTCTGCCCGTTTCTAAGCCACTATAGACAGCCTCTTAATCACATGCTTTTTTATTTGCTTTTCACGACAGGAGACTGCTAGTTCATGTGAGCCATATAGTTAAAATTGTGTTAACACCCGAGGAGTTATTTAAGAGTTAGCACAACACAGTACTAAATGCAAGTCAATAGATAAATAAAAAGTCATGTGATCAGGGGGCTGTCAGAATATGCTTAGATACAAGGTAATCACAGGAGGTAAAAAAGTATATTAATAGAACTTATGCAAAACCGGGGAATGGGCAATAAAGGGATAATCTATCTTTTAAAACCAATAATTCTATTGTAGACTGTCCATTTAAAGAGGTTGCAATATTAAACAGCTTTCAAATTACTTTGTCCTCTTGTATCCTTTGTTGTAGGTAGGCTCAGAGGCCGCAGCACACTATTGGGAGCTAGCTGGTGATTGGTGGCTTCACATATGCCTTGTCTCAAATGGTGTGTCCAGCTAGCTCCCTCTAGTGTGTTGCTGCTGAGCTTACCTAAATTTACTTAGGACGTTATACAGTACACTATTTTTCTTTGCATAAATGCCATATACAGTTTAAAAAAAAAAAAAAAAAAATAGGTTTTGCTTATTTTTTAAATAACATTGCTCTGATTTTGAGACTCCTAACCAAGCCCCAAAGTTTTAGGAGAATACAGAGGTATACCTACTCCAGCTTGCTCCCGTTTGTGTAAAGAGTCTTTTCATATGCAGAGGAAGGGGGGGGGGGGGGGTTATTTCCCACTTGAAGTAGGTGTCCTAGCTACCTTTTTAACAGAGCTAAAGTAAGTTTTTAAACTGGATTTTTATATCAATATCTGTGCATAGTACTCTATATAGAAGTGTCTATTACATGAAGTTATATGAAAATTGGTGTTTACTGTCCCTTTAACAAAAGGATGTCAAAACAGTAAAGCAAAGTTAAAGTTGTTTAAAATGTCAAGCTATGTATGGATCATGACAGTTTACTTTTAACTTTAGACCCTTCAGGAAATACTTAAAGGGCCATTATAAAAAAAGAAAAAAAAAGAAAAAATTACGCATCCAAGTGGTGCTCGGATCAGTGCCATTTTTGGCCTGAGCAGAATTTCTTCTGTGTGTTTAACCCCTTTGGGGTGTGTGTGAACATGCTGTAGTCTAGGGGTCGACAGTCTTAAAATTACAGGCTGTGACAATGAACATGCAATTTTTTTTTTTTTTAATATATAATATAATAGCCCTTCAAATTCTGAGGCATTTGAAAACTGGAGATGCAAACAGTACTTTAAATATCAGATTGGCAATTTCAGTTCTATTCAGTTTTTAAAAGTAATTAACAGTTCAAGACATATTACAAGAATCACATATACATTTTAATTCTAAATTTGGAATGGTTTTAAACATTAAAAAGGGACAGTTACATTAAAATTAAACTTAGATTGGATAGAAATGCTTCTATGCAAAACCGAAATGCATCCACATGGATTCCAAAAGAGTAATCCTAGGTAAGCTCAATAGTGTATGTGTCTGGCCCTTTTGCAGCAGTGTTAGTTTAAAGCAATGCTATACATAGTTACAAGCACTGCTGCCATAGACTTCTATAGACACGTGCACACTCATAAGTTCCTATCAGCCAGCCTTGGTTTAGTCTTCAACAAAGTATAACAAGAGAACAAAGCAAATTTTATAGAAGTAAATTGTAAAGTGGTTTAAACTTTAATGATTCAGATCATGCAATTTTGAATTTACGGTCGCCTTACGTTTATGCCACCTTTCCATTTGTATTCCAGGGTGTTTTAGTTGGAATACCAACGTATCCAGTACTAAAGCATACAAGTCATTATAAAAACAGATGTCACTTTGGAACACTAGTTTACTCCATGTATGTTAATTATCCTAGTAATTAAAGGGACCCTAAAACCAATTTTTTTTTCTTTCGTGATTCAGATAGAGCAGGCAATTTCAAGTAACTTTCTAATTTACTCCTATTATCAATTTCTTTGTTCTCTTGCTATCTTTATTTGAAAAGGTATCTAAGCTAAGGAGCCAGCCAATTTTTGGTTCAGTACCGGACAGCATTTGTTTATTGGTGTGTGAATTTATCCAATCAGCAAGAACAACCCAGGTGAACCCAGGAGAAGAAATCTCTACGACCGATAACAGAGAACCTATGAAATAGATCCCGTAGAAGGAGACCATGGTATTCAAATAGGCAATACTCTCTTCACATCCCTCTGACATTCACTGCACTCTGAGAGGAAAACCAGGCTCCAGCCTGCTGCGAAGCGCATATCAACGAAGAATCTAGCACAAACTTACTTCACCACCTCCACGGGAGGCAAAGTTTGTAAAACTGAATTGTGGGTGTGGTGAGGGGTGTATTTATAGGCATTTTGAGGTTTGGGAAACTTTGCCCCTCATGGTAGGAATGTATATCCCATACGTCACTAGCTCATGGACTCTTGCTAATTACATGAAAGAAAATGGGCCGGCATCTAAACTTACATTCTTGCTTTTCAAATAAAGATACCTAAAAAACATAAGATGACAAGCTTTTGGAAGAATGTTTTCCTTTTTCAAGTCTGAAGCAAAACTGATCAATTTGATGGATTTTACAGATTATATCTTAGAGCATAGGATGGCTAAAAAGACAAAGTATATAATGTGTGTTTTACATCCAATGCAGGAAAATTAATGTATATTGCAGGAATAGTCTAGAAAGTTGCATTATCTGAATAATGAAAGGTTTAATTTAGACAATTCCTTTAACATACATACAATCTCAATATATCAGTCTTGTTACAGAGTCTTAACATACTACATAGTAACTGCTTGAATAAGAGCACAATCTTATATACATTTGTCCCTAATTGGACACAAATATTTTGTTGTTGAAATGAATAAAACTGATCATGGGGCATTTAAAGGGATACCAAACCTATTTTTTTCCTTTCATGGTTCAGATAGAGTGCGCAATTTTAAGCAAATTTCTAATTTACTCCTTTTATCAACTTTTCTTCATTCTCTTGGAATCTTAATTTGAAAAGCAGAAATGAAAGCTTAGGAGCTGGCCCATTTTTGGTTCAGCACCTGGGTCTGCTTGCTGATTGGTGGCTAAATGTACCCACCAATCAGCAAGTGCTATCCAGCTGCTGAACAAAACAAATATGGGACTGCTGCTAAGCTTACATTCCTTTTTCAAATAAAGATACCAAGAGAACAAAGAAATTGATAATAGTAATAGTAAATTAGAAAGTTGCTTAAAATTGGATGCTCTATCTGAATCATGAAAGAAACATTTCAGGTTTAGTATCCCTTTAAAGGGACATTAAACAAGAAAAATTGAATTTTAAGTAGAGTAAGCCGCAAGCTTTGGAAACAATTGTATATAGACAAGGGCAGATTTGCCATTGTGCAGATGGACACGGTTCAGATGTAGTGAACCGGTCAGTCCAAGACAAAAAATTGCAGGGTGCTTTTGCTCCACATATTTATTGTCACCCCTGTGCTCGAGCACCAATTGCAGGGCTTGTCAATCATGCCGGTCGGCAACTAACTTTTAATCTAGTGCTTTTTCTTTGCTCCCATTTATGAACGCAAGTTGCTTGACTCTAAACAAATAAAACAGGTGCTATGATGCACATGTGCTTAAGAAATCCAAATGAGTGAGAGAAAAAAATAGTTATGTGCATGTAAGCAAGCCAAATTTTTTTTACTGGTCACTCGAAGCAAAAATGCACACTTACACAGTTCACATCTCATTTGCTCTTGCACTGTACAGCAGTGTTTTTCAACCGCTGTCCTCAAGTACCCCCCAACAGGCCAAGTTCTCATTATAGCTAAACCAGTACACAGGTGAAGTAATCAGCTGATCAGTAACACCATGGCTACTAACCTGCTGCTCGCCCATAAGCTGATTATTTCACCTGTGCACTGGTTCAGCTATAATGAAATCTTCTTGCTTATCACATGCAGCCACAAGGGGAACCTAGGTGGCGCCTTACAGTGACCACAGATAGTGGTGTAACTGGAAATGTCAAATTGCTAGATAGATATAAAAGTTAAAGGTGATAAATGTATGACTAGCAGTCTTGTTTTAATGTTACCCATTAAATAATATTTCTCTGAGACTGCCATACTATTATCAGAGTGCCAACAGATTCCGCAGTGCTATAAACATGGGTCTAATAGGCAAGGTGACAATATTGAGACAAATGGATAGAGAGCCCTGCCAAGAGTTGCACCACTGTAAATCAGCTCTCATGGAAGTTATCTACAAAGAAGCTGGGCTCATTGGCTTACATGCTAAGAGGGTTCAAGGGGATGACTAAAGGATGAGAGGAACTAAAATAAGAAATTAGTGTATATTCTATGCATCCCTGAACAGCAGAGTCTTTAAGGAATACTCAAAAGTTTTAAAACTAGGGGATTAATTGAGCCAGGCAGAAAGTTCCACAAGATAGGGGCCAATCTGGAGAAGTCTTGTGGACGAGAATGTGAAGAGGTGAGGTCATAATCAGAGCGAAGGGGACGGGAGGGAGATATCTTGAGATGAGGTCAGAGATATGGGGGGGGGGGGGGGAGGAGGAGAAGACAGTGTTCTTGAGAGCCTTGAATATCAGTCACAATTTTGTGTTTTATTCTGGAGGTTAGAGGAAGCCAGTGAAGGGATGGTGTAGCTGACGAGGAACGTCGTATAGGAGGTATTTAGTATGGATTGTAAGGGAGATGCAATAGTAAAGGCGTGAAATTATGAGAGTGAATTAGTCTTAGTTGTGTCTTGTGTGAGGAAGTGGCAAATTTTGGAGAGGTTTTAAAAGTGAAGGCAGCAGGAGTTTGCCGATGACTGGATGTGAGGAGTAAAAGATCAAGTGTGACCCCAAGACATCAGGCATGTCTGGTTGGGGTAGTGAAATTATAAACACTTAACGAAAGTTAAGTGGGGGTAGAGATTTTGGAAGAAGTGGGGGAAAAAAAACAACAACTCAGTTTTGGAGAGATGTGCTTAAGGTAGTGAGAGGACATATTAGAAAGACAGTGACACAAGTTAGTAAGGAAGGGAAGGGGATAGGTTTTGTGCAAAGGTGCAGATTTGGGTATCAGCAGCATACAAATGATATTTAAGCCCATGGGACTTTATTAAGGAACCTAAGGCTGATGTATAAATTAAGAGACCTGCTGCTCGCCCATAAGCCGATTATTTTCACCTGTGCACTGGTTCAGCTATACCCCTGATACCCCAACAGAAAGTGGTAAAGGCTCCGGTTAAAGGAAAATTGGAAAGTTGTTTAAAATTACATGCCCTATCTGAATCATGAAAGTTTTTTTGGACTTGACTGTCCCTTTAAGGATTGGAGTTTTTGGAGCAAGAAAGGGTGGTCAAAAAGACCAAAGGCTGCAGACAAATAAGGATTAAAAAGGGAAAGCTTACACCAATTTTCAAATAACTGCACTACTATAAAGAATAATATGCACAGATACTGATATAAAAATACAGTATAAAACCGTATGTAAAGGAAAAAAAAAATTTTTTTTTTTAGCTCTGTTTAAAAGGTTACTGGAACACCCACTGCAAGTGTGGAATATCAGACCCGCCCCCTCCCTTTGCATATGAAAAGACTTTACATAAACATAAGCAAGCTGGAGTAGGTATACGTCGGTATTCTAAAACTTTGAGGCTTGGTTAGGAGTCTGAAAATCAGAGCAATGTTATTTAAAAATAAGCAAAAACTATACATTTAAAAAACAAAACAAACCGACTATGGGCTATATAAATGGATCATCTACCAAACATTTATGCAAAAAACTAAACCAAAACAAAAAACGGGTGTATAATTTCCCTTTAACAGAGAAAGTTGCTTTTGATTTGGCTGTCATTAGTAACCTTAATGATTGTTTATGTGGAGTGTTGAGGGCGAAATCAGGTGATATGTTTGATGGATCAAGGGAAGATTGAGGATAGGCGTTATTAGTGCATGTTTAAAGGGATGATCAGCGCTGCGGAATCTGTTGGCGCTCTACAAAAATAAAATAATAATACTAATACTACTAATAATAATGTGGGGTAGTAGACTTAGCGCTAGTGGGTACACCTACGGCTCTCTTCAGTGGGTCTCCTAGTAGACCTAGTGGATTAAAATCTTGTGTGTCGGTAAAGTGAGCGCCTAGATACAAGGCTGAGGTGAAATGGTAAAGTTTAGATACTTGTTTATTCTGTTAACTCTATAAACATTAAATTCCAATGGAAATAGTTAAAAATTTCAATTATAAAATCATGGATAAATTAATTAGCATGCCGATAAATACAAAGAACATATTTATAAAAAGAATGTGAATAAAATTGGAATATAAAAAACAAAAAAAAAATTACTGTCAATATATTTTCCTGGGGGATGAGCCCTTAGTGGTGGCGGCGTATAAGATGCAAATTGATCCATGATTTTACCATTGAAATTGTTTTTAACTGTATTTCCATTGAAACGTAATGTTTATAGAATTAACAGAATAAATGATTATCTAAACTTTACCATTTCACCTCAGCCTTGTATCTAGGCGCTCACTTCACCGACACATAAGATTTTAAAGGGATGAGGGAAATACCAGTGCTGAGGGAGAGATTAAAAATGTGTGAGGATTGGAGTAAAAGTAGGAGAGGAGGGCAGTAGTTGTGAGAGAATGGGATCAAGGGGACAGGTAATGAGGTGAGGTATAAGCAGAACATTCTTCCTCAGTAGCAGGGGCAAAGGAGATACATCTATGGCTTTGTGGGTTTTGGACATCAGGAAACAGTTGAGGGGGTTGGAGACTGGTAGTATGTGGAGAGTATGTATTATTTAATGCCCCATTAAATAATATAACAAGTAAAATATAAGTTATGGGATGATTCTGCATTTGTTGAATAGCACAATTCTGTTGGCTCTACTGTATTAGATTTGTTAAGACAGTCTACTGTAATTTCTCACCTTGAATATTTCCAATGATCTATTTTACCTGCTGGGATGTATTACATTGTTTACAGATAGCTTTTTTTACCTTTATTTTGTAAACAGCTGCTTTTTAACAATTGTATCCCTGCCTTTACTGAAAATGTCAATACTTAAAGGACTGTTAAACTCCCATTTTCAATAAAAGTTAATAAAATGCAAACATTATTGCAATATACATGATATTTTGCTGTAAAATACATCTTAACATTGGTACTTGTTCCAATTTCTCCCAGGGAAGCTTGGGTTAATACCTTTAGCTAATTTATCTGTGAGATTTTGTTTACCCCTTCATACCTCACATTCTCTGTACTTATTTGCTTTTTTAATCACTAGATGCCATTAGGACATTCCATACCGTCTAAACAGCGCTGGACTTTGAGGTTAGGACGGCATGAAACGTCCTAAACCTGGGGTGGCATGCTTAGCATTGTAGGTAGTCCACCATGATCCAGTCTCGGCCTTGACATCACGTGACCCCCATCGATTATCGAATGATTTTGTGTTTAAACCCTTAGAACATGCTTATTCATTTTACATGCATATTTTTCTGAGATTATATATATATATTTTTTTTTTGTCCGTTTTTATTTTTGAATTGCAAGCTTTATCTGAATCAACCTAATTTTAACTTTAACAGCCCTTTAAACACAAGCTGGTATAACAAGCCA
This sequence comes from Bombina bombina, assembly GCF_027579735.1. Taxonomy (NCBI): domain Eukaryota; kingdom Metazoa; phylum Chordata; class Amphibia; order Anura; family Bombinatoridae; genus Bombina; species Bombina bombina. Next base: position 1,009,045,432 of record NC_069503.1, read on the forward strand.
TTAGCAAGACCCTTAAAAAGGGACATTGTACGCTAGTTTTCTCTTTGCATAAATGTTTTGTAGAGGATCCATTTATATAGCCCATCTGGGAGTGTTATTGTAAAATGTTATGGTTTTGCTTATTTTTTAACATTTTTGCTGATTTTCAGACTTCTAACCAAGCCACAAAGTTTTAGATGTATACTGATGTCTAGACTCCTTGTTGTGTAATAGGCCCTTTCACTGGGTGTCCCAGCCTAACCTCAATAACAACGCTAAACTGGGAGCTTCTTAGTAAGTTTAAAGAAAAGGTTTTTTTGCTTTATTTCTAGATCAGTATCTGTGCATATTCTTGTCAATTACATGCAGTTATATGAAATGTGGTGTATACTGTCCCTTTAAAAAGGGAAAAGAAACCCAAAATGTTTCTCATGATTTCGATAGAATAAAATTTCAAATAAATGTACTTCTGTTAAAGAGACACTAAACCCAATTTTTTTCTTTTATGATTCAGATAGAGCATGAGATTTTAATCAACTTTCTAATTTACTCCTATTATCAATTTTTTTCCGTTCTCTTGCTATCTTTATTTTAAAAGCAGGAGTGTATATCTTAGCAGCCAGCCCATTTTAGGTTCAGCACCATGACAGTGCTTGCTTATTGGAGGCTTACATTTACCCACCAATAAGCAAGCATAACCCAGGTTCTCAACCAAAAATAGGCTGGCTCCTATGCATCACATTCCTGCTTTTTAAATAAAGATAGCAAGAGAACGAAGAAATTAATAGGAGTAAATTAGAAAGTTGCTTAAAATTGCATGCTCTCAATCATGAAAGAAAGAAAAAAATGGGTTTAGTGTCCCTTTAACTCGCTTAATTCTCTTGGTATCCTTTGTTGAAGCAGCAGCAATGCACTACTGGGAGTTAGCTAAATGCATTGGGTGAACCAATAACGTGAAGCAGGTATGTGCAGTCTCTAATCAGCAGCTCCTGAGTCTACCTATGTATCCTTTTCAAGAAAAGATACCAAGAGAAAAAAAAACAAAACTAAAATTATATAATTGTAAAAATAGTAAAGTTGAAAAACATAAAAATAAAAAAAAAAAAAGTGTTTCACATCCATTTAATTTTCAGAGTTAAAAAGGGAAAAATTAAAAAAAAAGGGCAGTCTACTTGAAAACTTTTACCGTTTAAAAAGATAATCCCTTTATTACCCATTTCCCAGTTTTGCATAACCAATACTGTAATATCAATATACTATTTACCTCCATGGATGAACTATCTAATAGTAAGCCTCTGCAAATGTACCCCCTTATTGCAGTGCTTTTTACATACTTGCATTTTAACCAATTAGTGCTGGTTCTTGTATAACCATTCTCCACAGGAGTGAGCACAATGGTATCTCTATGGCACATATGAACTAGCACTGGCTGTGAAAAGCTAATAAAATGCACAAATACGATAAGAGGCAACCTGCAGGGACTTAGAAACAGGTAGAGATTTAGAGGTTATAAAATACATTAAAGGGACATTGTAGACTAGATTTTTCTTTGCATGTTTTGTAGATTATCCATTTATATAGCCCACCTGGGGATGTTTTTGTAAAAATGTATAGTTTTGCTTATTTTCTTTAAAACATTGTGCTGATTTTCAGATTCCTAACTAAGCCCCAAAGTGTTAGAAGCAATTTGTTGTTTGTATACATCTGTATATAATGGGTCTTTTCATATGCAGGGAATGGTCTTGCTCTCAGACCCTTTCAGTGGGTGTTCCAGCCTAACCTCATCAACAGTGCTAAATTGTGAGCTAAGTTTTTAAAAAATTGCATACTGGATTTTTATATCAGTGTCTATTGCATGCAGTTAAATGAATATTGATGTATACTGTCTTTAATATAAGAATGCTGGCAGTGAAAAATTGGGTAGTAATGGGGTGTTCCTTTAACCATTTCAGTGCCAACGACGGCTCTGAGCCGTCAGAGTTTCCTTCCCACTCAGGTGCTAACGACAGCTCAGAGCTGTCGCTAGCACTCTCCCACCTTGAGAGAGATCTGGGGCTCCCACTCGCTCCTACCCCAGCGAACGGCCTGTATAGTGACAGGCATCGCTGGGGCTTCACATTATGCGCGGTGACGTCACGCGCAATGACTTCACTGCGCAACTTGATTTAAAAATGACAATGTTAAGTATAGGAAAAGGCGGCATGCTGCTGAGAAGCCTGTATCTCAGTCATCTAAGCAGCGACAGACCCCCAAGACCCACCGTTGGAAAGGTAATCTCCTAACCTTTCCAACAGTGTAAGTCTTGGGGACTTAAAACCTTAAAACAGCTTAGCACCCAGGTGGGAAAGTGCTTAGCACTCAAAGGGTTGAAGTGAAGGTAAACTTAAAGGGACACTTAAGTCAAAATTAAACTTTCATCATTCAGATAGAGCATGCAATTTTAAACAACTTTCCAATTTACTTCCATTAACGCAAGTACAAGTGTAGTCTTTTTATATTTAACCGTTGAGTCACCAGCTCCTACTGAGCATGTGCGAGAATTCACAGAAAAAGCGTATATGCATTTGTGATTGTCAGATGGCTGTCACATGGTACAGGGGGAGTGGAAATAGACAAATTAAAATTATAAAAAAAAAAAAAAAAAAAAAAAAAACTTACTATTTGAAGTTCTGACTAAGTGCTATTGCATTATCTTATCTTGCATTTGTTGATTATGCAAATATACCGTGTTGACTGGTCCTTTAAGTTTTTAAAATCAGGTCTGAAATCTAAGCAATATGTTACAGGGACTTTAATTGATCACATCTAATGAAGATGCACTGCAACTTACTTTTTAATCTAGCCGTGAGTTAACGGTTTGAAATATATAGTCTCCAATCGGCACCCTAGTTAAGGGAGAAAAAAAAAAGCCGTATGGCTAGAGCACTGATTGGAGAACAGTTCAAACTGTTGGCTCACAAAAAAGTGTATCATGTCCCGTTAACAGTGCTCCTTTAGTAAAAACAAATATCCAAATCAAAGTAAACATAAAAAGAAAGATTGTGTAAAAACCAAGTTACACGATATCTTGCAAAATGAGCACATTGTCAATGCCTACAGCTAAATAAGGGAGCAGACATGTTGCATTCTGCCTGTTCTGAGCATGAGCAAATCTGGCTCAGTTTATCTAGTATTCATTTAATATTAAATCAGCTCATGTTACTTATTAAGAAGTGTTTTGACATCAAGCTATAAATGTCTTCCTGCAGAGGCCCTTGTAGGACTGTGACAGGAAGTAACGGACACTGCACAAATTAAGTTTTAAACAAGAAATAAAAAAAGGCAAAAGCCATTTAAAATGAATATATATTGCAATGATTTCTGTTAAGCATAAGCCACTGTCTAGTGCTCTTTTATTACAAAAAAAAAACAGACCTTTACAACTTTTCCATAGCCAAAAGTTTTGATGTGTTCTGTGCAAGTGGGGAAACCACGGTCAAAAACAGCCATTTCAAATGCAAAAATGAAGGTAAATTAGCTAATTTGTAAACAATTTAATAATAATTGTAAACAAACTAAAAGGGCAGAAGATGTTGGCGTGCACTGTCCCTTTAAAATAACAGGAAAGTGAGCAAAATAAAATGCAGGTATTGCACAATTGGTTTACCACATATACACTTTGAGATTGGAATGTAAAAAAGACTATTTACTAAACTTTTGGAGATACAAAAATAAAAGCTTTATTTACAATATTTAATGATTTTTTTTTTCTAGTGATTTTCAAACATAGGATGAAGTAAGAACCCTATATGGATGTTGTTGGAAATAAACATTTCTAGCCAATACCAACATGTACCCAAAGGTCATCTGAAAATGGTTTTACCTTGTTTCAAGATAAGCAACAATTTGAAGATGCCAAAAAAATGATTTCACAGTAATGTTCTAGATTCTGCCAGGAACACAGGGTGCATTGTATGCCATGCCCTTTGTTTTACGATGCAGCATTTTTAATTAATTTCCTAAAGGCTTTACTATCAAATGCATTCAGAGCAATAGAGAGCTTACACATTATTTCACTTAACTGTAATTCCTTGAGATACCATGACCATGCCAGAAGACAAAAACCTGTTATAATAATAAAGGCATATAATTCCATAAGAATGGATGAGAAAGTGACGTTCACATTAGCAGGGATTTCAATGCATTAATGCCTCTTACCAGCAGCAAAAGGCTTAGTAAGAAAAGATTTTGGCCCTTGCCAAACACCATAGAAAATAAGCCTTGTATGACCCTTCTACAATAGCAGGACACTGACATACCATTTAAAACTTTTACACACAAAGTTTGTTTGTCCACTGACTAATAAAATTCAATAAATGAGTTAACATGTCAATCAACTTTCCATGCAGACCTTCTGAATATCTGGCAGAACAGGAGTTAAAATAGCCAGCAGCCATGAGTTACACATGTATGAACAAGAGTCAAAACCACACCCTGAGTGAAAGCCATGCAGTGGTAATCTAAAGAGACTCCTTAAAAATGCTTAAGGGAAGAAATTGATTTAGTTTATTCATCTAAACTGCTAGCACCTACATTAAGTAAAAAAGAAAATGCTTGCTTTTTCCTAATTTTCTATGACACAACAATCTACTGAATATGAAAACTGAAAATTAACAAAAAGGTGAGGATTTTCTCAGACTACAGTATACTGTTTAAATTTAAAGGAAGAATGAGATGTAGCTAGCCTGCTCACCACGCGATGAAATGTGGGGGAGGGCAGGATGTAAAAAAGCAGTCTGAGACAGGGCCTCGCCCTGATCTGCTTGTGTTACCTGTTTGCAATGTTTCTGGCTACTCGTGAGAGAGAATGGAGAGAGACAACTTTATGCCAGACAGTCCTTTTACACCCTAGTTTTATAGGAAGGGTGGGTACCCCTGCTAATGGTGCCTGCCAAGCAATCCATCAAGAATAAAGCTTTATCAAGATTCACTCCACCTATAATTTCAGCTATGATCATGCAGCTTGTTAATTTTAGAATGGGAGGGGGCTGTTACAGTAGCAAGGCAGAAATACTTCTCTAAACCTTAATAGCATTTTAGCATAAAACTGAGATTAAACATTTTGCAAAAGGGCTTGTGATTTATAACCAGTTTTGTTTGAATAAAAAAAAAAAAAAAAAAGCTAGAATTTACTTAGCATATTTAAACAATAAATTTCATATTCAAATTAAGTACTTGAAATCCAGGAAAACAATTTGGGATACAATTTAATCCCACACTGTAAAGCAGTTTCTCGTGCTTTAAAAATCTCATCACAATATGTATTTCACAATGAAATTGTAGTAATGTGACCACCAGAAATATGTAGAGAGGAGAGTAACACAGTGTTGTTGTATGATAGTTTGACCTGCAACACTGCAAAGCATTATACAAGGTTGTAAAATTATGAATGAACTATGTCCTTTGAAGTACAAGGGGACCACAGTCTAATCCATTAATGTAGGGCTTGACAAATCCTGGGGCATGGATCCTAACTTTTTGGAATAGTCTAGATTAGACTTCTACACAAAAACTTGCTTAGCTCCTTAAAGATAATGTATTAATCATGGCCATAATGTACCCAATAATATCAAGACTATAAAATCTGAAAGGGACAAATATCACACACATTTTTATTTTTTGCTAACTTAGCTGAAATATTTGTGGTTATTCCTAACTGAAGTTAACCAAAGAGAGAATGATGAGCAGTTCATTTATCAACTGTCCTCCACTGTTTTTTTCCATTTAGCAACATTGTTTCCCTTCACAGCACAAACAAAGCTCACTTTATAAATAGTTATTTTGTAGTTCTGTATAAAGAATTATTTAAAAGTTTAGATAGCATGTTAATTTCACAAAGGTTTCAGTTTCCCCAGATCCTACAACTGGGAAAAAATCCACTCTGACCAATATATGTGAAACATTTCAAAGAACCCACTTTCTATGAATAATTTTCATGTTCACCTAATTGAATTATACTTATTTACAATATCAAATCATAGCACTTGTTTCATACAAGGAGAAATCGTGTATACCATTCTGGTGTGCACCATGTGCATTATTTCTTTCTGGATTAAAGACAATTAGGAAGCAAAAAGGAGCCTAAATTACCTTTAGGCCATGGCCCTGAATATCAACATTTTGTTAAACACAAATAGCAATTTAATTCACTAAATACATTTAATATCCTCATATAATGGGTTTATATTGATCAGCTTGATAGCACAGTGTCTACAAATAGGAGTGATATAAATTGTATTAAATACTCAGGTTACAATGTGAAACAACTGGCCTATTTTTATCCAGAGGTCGTTAATCAAAAACTATAAATAATGCTGGAAACAAAGAGGTCACAGTGACCTTAACTCTATCACTGGAAGAGCCAGTAACATCAGATTTCTAGTAGCATCACAATCAATGGTCTCTTTAGTGTGCAGATGTAGTCTCTGTGCGATTGATATAAAATACATTATACTGTGTTATTCCATGAATTGCCAGCATTATAAACTGCTGGTTTCTTATCAAGTAATGTGGGTGCATCCACCAAATCACAAAGACTGACATCCTTCACTATAACATGGCCACTGTCACCTTGTCCCCCAGCCACTGACCCAGCCGAGGATGAGCGCACTAGAGACACCTCCCTTCCCTTCCTCCCCGGGGACTCAGAAGGGAGGGGGGGAGAAGGAGGCGGCCTCACCTGTGCTGCAATGCCTGCAGATTTCTTTTTTTTTTTTGTTGCATCAATGCAAAATGGGGGAGGGGACATGCAATAGAGCTTCAACACCGAGCCACAAAAAGTGCACTGCAATGTGTGAATAACCCCCTGACTGCCAAAAATGACGAGGAACATACAATACAGCTATGACCCTCAGGACACAGTGCTCTACAATACATTTGGTGTTAATACAATAGCTGGCAGAGGATTCTGCACTACTGTGCAGCCGCCTCTTCTAGAGGCTCCGGAATACACCTCTATTTAATGCCTGTTATACGCCCATATTACACTGTCACATAGCTGTAATGGTGGCGTTCCCGACAAGAAAAGCGATGGTACAAAAGAGCACGAGACATTTTATTACACACAGTAAGTCAGAATCTGATTTTTTCACACAAGCAAACGCATAAAGCGTCCATATAAGGCTTGCAAAAGAAGCAAAAGGGAAGATGATGAGAGGGAGGCGCCTCCCAATCTCTTTCTTAGCTACAAATGAGCAGCAATGTGCAATGGCAGCAAAGTATAAGACAACTATGTCACATACAATAAGGGCGAGAAACTGCAGGGAATTCCCAGCCCCCACAAGGATGGTCCCCCTCCCTTGACAAAGCGGAGAGACAAGCGTTTCCTCCCCGCCATTTCCCTGGCCGGCCCATGCTCCCCCACCTATAGCCGCCTAATATGCCCATATAATGTGTACTTTAGGTACCTGTGTTAGAAGAAGAGAACGGAGCGCACCTGATGGGTTCCCGGGATGAGGTGAGTGAGTGTAGCTAGCTAAGTGCCGCTGGGAGAGTACGATCTCCTCCAAGCGCTGAAAGCTCTAACCGATCCACGGGGTTTCCTCCAATCGCTGAGCAGGGGCCGGGGGTGACGTCAACCGCTGTCATAGCAACCGCTGACTGGGTGGCATAATAACCGCCCGCTTGGGTCGCTACAATTCACCCTCCCCTCAACTTCTGGCTACGGAGGCGCGCCTATGCGCGAGATAGAGTCAGGCATGGTTTGGAGGGTGGGGTGCTCGTGCCCGTGAGGTAGACAGTGACGTACCTCTGGCTGAAGTGTCACTGGTTGAGCCAATTCATGTTGTACGAGGTGGGGTTGGATGAGGATGAAGCAGCAAAGAACAGTCACTGTAAATGCCGTTGGTGACAGAGCTTGGGTGCTGGTGCTTGACATGTTCTAGTCAGGCTGGTGTGAAAACCCGCATGCCGACGTTATGCCTAAACGGCAACAATAATTGAGACCTTGTGCCTGCGGGATGCACAATAAGTAATACAAGCACAAAAAGAGCATAGCTCTATGAAACGTATTGAATGTTGTTGCTGTTCTACAGTTTTGTATTTTTTTTTTTTTGCTGCAGCTGCTTCTTCACCTGCACAGACTCCTTTATTCTATCACATTTTGAGCAAAATATATCATTGAAGTTCTATTTGTGCACCTCAAAGTGCCCACACAATTTAATGCCCCTATTTAACATTAACTAAATTGCACCTACAACTTGGCTAGTTTGACTGTAAAATTCACCTATGTGGTTCGTGTAGGCGCATAGGAGCGCCAAGAAAGAAAACTAGATTTCCACAGTCATTATCTATTGAACGCCTTATTAAATAGTCCAGTTACTCATAATTTTTTTTGTGCCTAGAGTGAACAAGTTCTTCAGATGTGTGCACTAAAGTTCTCCATAAGCACTATGGAGAAAAGCAATAGAAATCAACTACCATATAAGAAAAAAAATGAAATCTTGGAGCTTTTGCTCAATGTGGAGATAACATTGTTCAGTAAAGCATTTAGGACAACAATATGAGGTTTTATGATTTAATTATATATATATATATATATATATATATATATGTGTGTTATGGGTAAAGTCAGATATCCGGGTAAGCCTAGGATTACCCAGGTAAAATGGACATTACCCAGCGGCTGTGGGTAAAGCCCGATGTGAGATTTTAGGATTACTCAAATGCTTCTGGATAAAGCTACCACTGCGCTGTGATTTTAGTGCACTAACAGCGGATCAGAACGCTTAGATCCTTAGCTCCGCCTAGCTTTTTGCCTATGCGGCTAATTTTACGGCAGATCGCTGTTCTTAGATTAACCGAAAAACATGGAACATCCGGCTTTATCCGAGTAAACTGAGCTTTACCCAGACACCTCTGGGTTATGTGGGTTGTAGAAAGTGATGCCTATCAAAAAAATAAATTCTTATTTTGCACAAAAAAAATGTTTAAGTTAAAGGGACACTGTACCCAAAAAATTTCTTTCGTGATTCAGATTGAGCATGAAATTTTAAGCAACTTTCTAATTTACTCCTATTATCAAATTTTCTTCATTCTCTTGGTATCTTTATTTGAAATGCAAGAATGTAAGTTTAGATGCCGGCCCATTTTTGGTGAACAACCTGGGTTGTCCTTGCTGATTGGTGGATAAATTCACCCACCAATAAAAAAGTGCTGTCCAGAGTACTGAAACCAAAAGCGTAGATACCTTCTTTTTCAAATAATGATAGCAAGAGAAGAAGACAAATTGATAATAGGAGTAAATTAGAAAGTTGCTTAAAATTGCATTCTCTTTCTGAATTACAAAAGAAAACAATTGGGTTCAGTGTCCCTTTAATGGAAGAAGGGGAACTAACATTTTTAAAAGATTATATCTTTCTATATATAAAAATAAAAACCAGAAGAAAGGTGGAGACATTTAGTAAAATAGAAAAATAACAATATATGAATCTTTAGAAATATTTGAATTGGTATACCAACCTTACTTAATATAGCACCTAAATAGTTAATGCAAAAGATATCTGGTGCTAAGAAATAGCTTGAATATAAACTACATAAAATGAAAATCGGAAGTGAAATGTGTAAATGAAATGTAAATAATAATAAAGAATTAAATATTTATAGCCTATAATGGTGAAAGCTAAAAATTGGAACACTTGTGTGTTAGTGCTGTATAATCAAATAATAATTATATGCATAGGTGATTATCAGAGTGACTCCAAAATACTCATAAATAAGTTTAATAAGTCAGCTAGGTGATGTGTCTAAGATGATTCAGACTTATTTGACGAAATACGATATAAATCACATATAAAATATACAATGAAACATAAAATATGGATTATAGGGACGTCTCCCTATATATAAAAAAAACATGGGGGGGGGGCGGAGCTTGCCAGCAAAGGGAACAGACGTGTGTGCTGGGAGCTCTCTAGTTTAAACTTTTCAATAATGGGTATTTAACTAACTTTATAGAAAGCTACACGGCTGAAAACTCCAGTGATAGGAGATAACTATATTTTGGAATATCCTCCGGAGCAAAAACCCACTATTTGCTGATTTTGAAACTTTTTAAGCAACCTGAATTGTTTTGGCCTATAATGCCTGCTGTGCTTATATGATCTCGACTTCATATTGCTACTACAAAGCATATTCCCTACAATAACTGTGACATGGCCATGGATGCTGCTCTGCATCACTTTGAAGAGACCATCTGTGAGCTTTTGGAAGACCACTACTCAGAACTGAGCTTACTTCTGGCGCAATTATCCAACACTGTCTCCACCTCACATGGCATGCAAGATGGCGGTACAATACCAGGACTCTCCATAGATGGACCAAAACACTCGTTAATGCCCGCTAGATCCCAAAGTCAGCTCCCTCTCCTCAACCGGACAAAGCTGTCTGAAAAATCTGAGACCCATCAGAGAAGTAAACTAAATGTGCAGCAAACTACGAGCCGCTCACGGCCTCACCATATGGCGATGAAATGCATGCCACCTGCAGTGATCTACATTCTGACAGAGGGGAACGCTTTTTCTGGCAGCCCATGCGGCGAACGAACACCTCCTCAGCTGAGAACACTGAGAGCAGCAGAAGCCAGAGGTGTGGAGATGAACAATCATGCGGCCGATCATAAGGTATGGGAGATTCTATCAGAGCAGTACTGCCGCACCGCACGTACACAACAGGCATCATTATTGCCAAAGGTTTCTGAGTTAAATGGGGGGACACTATCACCTACAAGTATATACCCCGCTACTACTTGGCAATTGAGAAAAAGGATGACACTGGTAAATGGGGACACTCACGATAGTGAGTCACATGATCTGTACCTTGCCGATCTCACAAAGCCCATTGATCCAGTGCAGCTCTCAGCTGAACCGGGAGCTGAGCGGAGAAAAGCTGCGCAAGGTGGTTCTGAAACGCGATTTGGCTCCTACATCAATCACCTCATTCCAGCTCAACGGAGATCAGGCTACTTCGTTAACCCTCTCCCTAGCAACGCTGACCCCTCTGAGCAGCTGTCAGGCTTGTGTGCTATCCTTCTCATCAGCGTGCTTGTTCAGTATTCACACCGCAGAGTCCCCTCTCATATTCTTACCGAGATGGATGGTCTCTGTAGAAGTGGTGTTGGCTAAAGATCACATTCCGGTCAACCCCTTGCAGAACGGTATATATACTTAATTTGTCAGCAGCCCTATTGGACATATAAATAATTTACTCCTCACTGACTGAACTAGGTTTAGTGGAACGTTCTGATATCTTACTTTGCTGTTGACTATTTTTTCTTGGTAACTCTAAAAATTGGATATCTCCTTTTATTACACATCTGTGCCCTTAGAAGCTGGATTTACACTCCCCAATTCACTATGCATGTCCTGCTATGTTATAGTTATATCTTTGTTTAAGCTTGCCTGCTCAAACGTACAAATGTAATGTTGTTGGATTTATCATTCACTATTGTCTTGAAACCTGGGTTCATATAACATTGCAAGCTTATAATTCAGATTGCCCACACTGGCCTTATCTTATCTTATATTATTTAGTGGTCAGTACTTAGCTATTATACAGGAATATGCCCTATCTGAGTGGGAATAGGCAGGAATTCAACCGTTTATATTTATGCTAATGCTAGTAAGTCTACATGCACTAACAATAATCACTAGATATTTTTTTCTAAGGTTTTATGTATATTTAATAGATATACCTACTAGTCCCTACACTGGGTTCTGTGGCTCCTGCTTAAGAGTTGTAGCATAACCACTGAATGGCACCTTACTGTGGGGTTAGTTTATGTTTTATGTATGCATTCACCTTGATCCTCTTATGTTGCTGCAGTGTTGCTAATTTGACTCTCAGTAATAGGCACTTGTTTATCTGGCTGGGTTAGTTAAAATACAGGCTCAGCTTGTATAGCATAATAATTATGTCTTACCCAGGTATGCTCCTTAGCCTACATTAGTTATATTTTCGCATCAGTGTTACATGGTGTTTTGCTAGGCTAGTTACTAATATGAATAAGGCCACATTAGAGTAGTGACAATTCAGTTTTCACAGTGGAAAGCTTATTCTCCCCTATTATACTATATATCCAAGTACTCAATACATTTTTATGCCCTGGCCTACCACCCAATTCCACAGTTACCATGCACTCATGTAAAGCATTCAGGGTATTTTCTATTATTTGTGTTACATGTCCTTAATGTTTGTAACGTCTATTAGATAAGATGCAATTAGCAGTTTTATAATAGCAGGACACATCACTGCAACTAGTGAAAAGTAATGACTCCTATGATTTTCACTAATCTAAGCCTAACCAATGCCGCTTATATTGCCTAGCTGCATGCAATTTTTATTGCTGCAGCGTTACTACTTTAACTTGGTATTAAGCACTTGTTTATTTGAATGGGTCAGTTAAATTACAGGCTTAGCTAGTGTAGAATAATAAATATGTCATACCCAGGTAGGTTTCTTAGCCTATATTAGTTATGTTTTCACATTAGAGATTCATGATATTTTGTTATGCTATTTACATATATGAATAAGGCCATATTAGAGTAGTGACAACTTAATTTTCACGGTTGAAAGTGTATTCTCACTTGTTATACTATATACCCAAGTATTCAATAGATATTTTTGCCCTAGCTTACCACCCAATATTACAGTCAACACGTGGTCTGGGCTCTGAAAAATGCTGCCCTTCTGTTCGCACTAATGTGGATCATATATGCAATAGGTTCATCTGCATGTTTTGGATGCCAATTGTCAACGTGTTTGACAATCCATAATTTTATTACTCAGGTTTAATGTTTTGTATGTAAGGGGTACTACTGGATCTAGCTTAATTTCCTAATTATTAGCAGCCCTATTAGTTTTATTGGCTGCTTCAGGGTTTACTTCCAAGTTCTTACGCATTTATGGGTGCATATAGATTAACATCCTTTGCCTTCACACCTTTTAACATGTTGGTTATTGTGCTTCATAAACACAATTCATGCTTATATGGTGGCCTGAGGCCCAGATGACCCTGGTATTGTACTATGTTACACTGATTCTCTAGATGGTTAGTATTAGACCATAAGTTACACTACTGAAAAGGTTAATCTATAAAAGTTTAAGGAACGAAATATAACTAGCATAGTATGACTGTATTACTATATGAATATTCTTTATCCTAGTTGTGTGCCGCACGACACCACATCAGTCTTGACATATGCCATTAATTTAACTTTTCCATGGTCTCCCGCCCCCCCCCCATTAGTGACGACCATAGCTAACTACATTGATATCCCTAGTACTTTCATCAAATAACTTAAGCACGTAATAATTTAAATACATAGAAAAATCATTTGTATAAGCGGTGCTTACCCGCTGACATTTCCCTATTTTCCCCCCTCGCTCCTTCTTTGGTTCTTGATATCATGACCCTATCCTTGAGAATAAGAAGCATTCAATCAAATGACAAATTGGGTCTCTCTAGTAGCTACAGTGCTCCTCTAGAGCATCTTTCACCACTATAGCCCGGAATAATAGCTACACACAGTATTCTATAAAAAATATAAAAGGAGGGTTTCAGATATGTTTTGACATTCATATTATGTTTTCTTTCCCTGTCATATTGTTGTTAAAACAATCACTACCATGTTTTGTATTACGTTTATGTCATGATTTTACGATGTCATTTTGAAAAACCCTCAATAAAAATTATTAAAAAAAAAACAAAAAAACATGGGGTACAAAAAATAAGCGTTGGTAGAAAACTCAAACCGCTAGAATCTGGCAGTTTAAAATATGTAAGGTACCTTACTCCTGTTCCGTTGGGTTAAAAACAAACCATCTTCGAAACCAATCTTTGTTAGCTGTGGCATGACCCTGCAATTTATACACCCCAACATACTAATAGAACTAATAGAGGAAATTGCAGAAGAGTTCAATATAAAAGAGATAGAAATACCAACACCGAGATATCGTACCCTAAAAATAACTACAATATTACCTATTATAAAAGAAATTACGATAATACTCATTATAACAATAAAATTATGGTAACTATAATAGTAATAATAGACATTACAATAATAATAACTACCGTCACAGAACACCAAACCAATAGTATAGAAATGAGAATAGATATGATCGTGATTGGGATTTCCCGAAAAGAACATATCAAACAATGCCATATGATAGGTCACATGGAGGGTACCAATAGAGATTATATATAGCCTACAAAACCATAATCAAAAAGATAATACTAGAAATGATTACCATTTTTTATCCCAGGGCCCATTAGACCCGGGAACATCAGGAATAGGACTAAGAATAGAAAAGGAAACAATGCTGCCTCAAAGAAGTAAAAAAAAGACAAAGAGAGGGTGTAGAGGAAGAGGGAAGAGTATGGGATTACAAGAGAACCAAGTAGCATCAAAGGGTATCTTTAACCTAAGCAGTTCAACCCTAAATAAAGAAGAAATAAATATCCTCAACAGAGGTTTATCATTTGCACCGTCAATAAGAATGCATACGTTTCAAACACACATCAATGTAAGCCAGTTTTTCAGGAAACTGACTGTTAAGAAATATTTCATAAATAACCCCATAGAGAGAAACTATAGACCTACAACAGATTTATTAACAAATCCAGATCACGCCCCTAGCTTCATACATACAAATTTTAGAGAGAAATCTAAGTTTTACCCTAAATATGAAAGAGGGAGTAATCTAGAACTATTTGAACAGCTAGTTCATAAGAATATACAAAACCTCAAATATAAACACCATATAAAACACAATATGTCTTTAAAAGAAAAACAAGCATTACAATGCCTAAAAAATAATAAAGACATTGTAATCAAACAAGCAGATAAAGGGGGAGTAGTGATTTTAGATAGAGTAAAATATTTAAATGAAGCAAACAGATTACTTGATGACACAACAACTTATAGTGTCTTAAGATCAGATCCGACTAAACTATAGAGAGATTAAATCAATTACTTAATACAGCAAAGGAAAAGAGCATTAAAAACAGTAAATAATTTAACCATCTTTCTCCAAAATACCCCAAAATACCCATTTTCTATTATCTTCCCAAAATACATAAAGACATTGAAAACCCTTCAGGAAGACCGATCATTTCTGGGATCGGCTCCCTGACATGTAACCTTTCGGAATATATCGATACATTTTTACAAAAATATGTCAAAGTTCTACCATCTCACTTAAAAGATATCACAGATGTACTACACATTTTAGAAAACATTGAATGGAAAAATAATTACCATCTAGTGACTAGTGACGTTTCATCACTTTACACATGTATTAAACATGAATGTGGTTTAAAGGCAATAGAGAATTTTTTAAATAACGATAAAAAATTACATAATGATCAATCTAAATTTATCTTAAAAGGTATTTCTTTCATTTTAAATCAAAACTATTTCTTTTTTAATGGAAGGTTTTATTTACAGACCACAGGCACAGCCATGGGCACGAGGTTTGTGCCAAGTTATGCAAATGTATTTATGGGAGAATGGGAAAGAGATTTTATCCATAACCATGAACTTGGCGCAAACCTTGTGCTATATAAAAGATACATTGATGACATCTTAATAGTGTGACGTGGAGAACAAACCGACCTAGAAAGTTTTT
The DNA here is from genome assembly GCF_027579735.1 of Bombina bombina. Classification (NCBI taxonomy): domain Eukaryota; kingdom Metazoa; phylum Chordata; class Amphibia; order Anura; family Bombinatoridae; genus Bombina; species Bombina bombina. Next base: position 1,009,061,077 of record NC_069503.1, read on the forward strand.
GTTAGATATGAATAAGAATACCATAGGCTTGAAATTCACTAATACAATAAGTCAAGAAAAAAATATTTTTCTAGATCTAGAAATTGAAATAATAAATGACACACTAAATACAATATTGTCTGGTCCAGAGGATAAATAAATGTATGTATACAATGTAAACTCACATTTGTAATAGCACCTCAAATAGTGCTATAACGGTAGTCTGGGATTTCTTACAGTCACCCAGTAGACCAATCTTCGGTAAGGATATGATGTCTAGATGAACAACATAAAAGGACAAAGGTGCCTATATGGCCTAGTATTGTTTTGACACAGGTGGATCAGTGTAAATGGAAAGGTATTCACATTTGTTGTAGCATCACTTTTGATGCTATAGAGACAGGATGGGATCAATATGGTCACCCACCAGACTTAAACAAAGGCCTGCTGGATACCAGGGAAGTCCAAGAACCACCAATGATACAGTAGGAAGCCCAAGTAAGGGGACTCCTCTCACCAAAAGGATATGTAGCGGCAGAAAAAAGGTGATAGCAAGTGTTCCAATAAAATAAATTTATTAAAAATGGTAAAAACAAAGCTACGCGTTTCTCAGCTCAAGGCTGTTTCATCAGGCTTAATAAAAACATTTGTGAACACTTGCTATATATACACATAATATCCAATTAATGTTAATTACAATCACATGATTTCAGGAGGAGCCTAAGATGCACTAATGGCCCTATTGGTCATACAAAATAAGAGTCTTATCCAATGTGATAAGAGTAGTATATATTCTACCAATCAGATATCCTGTCAACAAACCTCTCATTAATAAATAAAACATTTGGTTACTCATAGGATACATTTCAATAACTACACTAGCCATATATAGAGGACACATACATTGTATTATTCCTTGTGCTATATGAGTAAATAGTAGACAATAATAAATCTGATAGTCACTCACAAGTGTATATCTAGCTGTGTATACAGACAATCCCATGTGGTTATCCATAACAATTGCTCACCCACAATCACATACATTTAAAAGCTGACATTCACATCTCAGACTAATACGTTTCTACAATTCTAATTCACAGCATTCACATAACATGAAGATCGATTTGGAACAAGTGAAAAAAAGACAAACAACAAACCTTAATAGATCGTGTTTACATTCTAAATAGCCACTAGATGAATATGCGGAATCTACTGACATGTAAAGCTGCTGCCAGATCAGTGTAATCATGTTTAATTGTTTGGCGTGTTGATGTTCTCACTACGCATGTCCGACCGGACATGTTATTAGAAATCAAATACTCGTGTTTTATGCGCTTATAATAATGCATCTGTAGTAGGGGCATGAGATGGATAGATTTAATGAAACATACATAAAGAGAAGACTTACATGTTTGCAATTGATTTAAAAAAATGTCGCTATGTAGCAACTCAACTCCCTCTAAGTTTTATTTACTGATGTTCCGAGATATTGACATCGTGAGCCCATTGGCTCTACTATTTCAGTCAGAGCTCTGTGATTTGTTCAAGTAGAAACTGGGCGTTTAGAAGGGCGGGCCCAAATGACCGAGCAGCTCAGTGTGCTGACGTATGCCGACATCAGCATCTGGCAGATCTCCCACAGTGTAGTACTAAAAAATGGATGATCATATACAAGTAATAAATAGGTGACAATAGCATGCGCAATATAACCTCCCTGCAAACATAACATCTATAGGACCATCAGCAATGGCGCCATCCACAAGTCACCCAACTAAAATCTGTCAGCACTAGACAGCTAACCGTCCCTGTCACACAGACAATATGTGGTAGTAAAATTTAATGAAAATTAGATTTCGAACAGGATTGAGTACAAGGCATAGTGTAGTGTGCAACATTTACACGTCACCCAACTAAAAGCTGTCAGCACTAAACAGCTAGCCATCCCTTTCACACAGACACTAGGTAGTAATTAAATTTAATGATAATTAGATTTCAAACAGGATTGAATACAAGGCATAATGCGATGTACAAATGATAATATTAATATTAGGACATAATGTCCTATTCTAAATTATCAGATATGATGTGATGGGGTAATATGTAAAAGGAGTCCTATCTTTGGTGGATAACGAGCGATGTGAGCTCATAATATTCGAATATCCCCCACGATAAGGGTCTGACAGTGATCCAATCATATTTGGAGACTGATATATATGCCTTTAAAACAACAATTGTTCATCATCGATTTAATTCGCTTTATATTACACCACAACTATTTTATGTATCAGGGACAATACTATCTTCAGACCAAAGGTACGGCCATGGGCACCAGATTCGCACCCAGTTTTGCCAATTTATATATGGGCAAATTTGAGGAGACCCACGTTTATGGGTCTCCTATGGGTGCGAGTCTGGTGTTCTATGGCCGCTACATTGATGATCTCATCTTTATCTTTGAGTGTACATATGAGGAGGCCCTATCTTATTCATCATCTTTAAATACTAATGATTTTGACCTTGAATTCACTAGTAACATCCAACCAACAAAGATAGAATATTTAGACCTGACACTTTATTTTTCAGACAATGGTACTATAATGTCTGAGACCTATTTCAAAAAAAGTAGATTGCAATAGTTTCCTCAACTTTAAGAGTAATCACTACTGCAGTTGGAAGAAGAATGTGCCATATGAGCAGTTTAAACGCATTAGGCGGAACTGCAGTACTATAGAAGGATATATAAGACAATCTACTATAGTTAAAGGGACATAATACTCATATGCTAAATCACTTGAAACTGATGCAGTATAACTGTAAAAAGCTGACAGGAAAATATCACCTGAGCATCTCTATGAAAAAAAGGAAGATATTTTACCTCACAATCTCCTCAGCTCAGCAGAGTAAGTTCTGTGTAAAAAGTTATACTCAGCTGCTCCCAGCTGCAGGTAAAAAAATTAAAAAAAAATGAAGAAATGAACAGCAGCCAATCAGCATCAGCAGTGCTGAGGTCATGAACTCTTTTACTGTGATCTCATGAGATTTGACTTAACTCTCATGAGATTTCATAGTAAACTTCCTTTACCTGATTGGTGAAATAATATGAGAGTGCACAATGCTCATCCCTTCTGCTGTCCTAGGACAGACACACTAAAATGCTGCTTAGAAATCCTTTACAATGGGAGGTGGCTTCTGAGGAACTTTTGAGGTAAAATATCTTTCTTTTTTACATAGAGATGTTCAGGAGATATTTTCTAGTGAGCTTTTTACAGCTATGCTGCATCACTTTCAAGTGTTTAAACATTTGGATATTATGGCCCTTTAAAGATAGATTTTTGGAAAAGGGTTATCCGATAGACCTAGTGCAAAATGGATATCTTAGAGCACTAAATGACGACAGAAACAAATACTTTACAAATAATAAAAAGGACAATAAGGTCACTAAAGAAATGGAACCAGCGTCTTCTGATACACTCAAAACACCCTTATTCATAACGGGTTATAGTAACCAATTTAGGGAAATTTAGCGAATTATCAATAAACACTGGCCTATCATCTGCGATGACCCTTTCCTTAAAAACCATATCTCCTCCAAGCCACGTGTTGTATATAGGAGGGCCCCTACCCTAAAAAACAAATTAGCTCCCAGCAAAATTGTTAGAGATAAAACTAGGGACCCCCAACAATATATGGGTCTAGATAGGTTCTTTTTGGGCAATTTTTTGCCCAAATTTGGCATATTCAAATGCCTAAAGTCTAGATGCAATATGTGTAAGGTAGTGAAAAGTGGAACCAATGTCTTTATCTCTAACCAAACAGGTGAACAATTTAAAATCAACAAAAGGATGTCATGTGAATCCACATATGTAGTATATTTGATAAGTTGCACTTGTGGGGTCCAATATGTGGGCCGTACGGGGCGCACTATCAAAAGACGGTGGGCGGAACATGTGTACAATATTAAAAGAAAGTTTTTGAAACATAGTCTATCTAGACATTGTGCATATTCACACAAGGGTAGCTCAAAATCACTCTCCATATTACCTATTGAACAGATACCTCGGAATAGTCACAATCCCATGTTGACCTTACGCCGTAGAGAGACCTTTTGGATCCATAAATTACATACACTAGCCCCTGATGGCCTCAATGAATGTGTGGATTTAGCTGCTTTTGATCTATGAGATCATGGGACACCAACTAGACTTTTACTTACTGACATATATTCCACATATAATTCCCACTAATTAAATTATTATTTATACCTTATATAAGTAGATCACATATCCCTTTCCTCACATTAATCCCTATATGTGTCACTATATCACCACAATATCCTATTATTATCTATATCACACTCCTATCATTCAACATTACACTATCTTTGTATATGTTACATATACCACTAATAATAGTTATTAGATATTAGATATATTAGTCAAAATAGACAGTACCAACAACTAACTTTTATAGAATATAGTACAATTTAGCTTTAAAATCCACTACATTATTAGTTATTACAATATATTATGTGTATGATATTATCTATCATTTTTTTATATATTATACACAGCCTTATGGTTGCTTTTCAGGTGATCACAAGTATATCACATTGCCACTATATAAATATCCTGATGCAAAAATATATATTAAATCTTAATTTTTAATCCTCTATTTTTGAACACAATTTTTATTTATTATATATATATGACTATGTTCATATATATTTATATTATATCTCAACCACATATTACCCCATCACATCATATCTGATAATTTAGAATAGGACATTATGTCCTAATATTAATATTATCATTTGTACATCGCATTATGCCTTGTATTCAATCCTGTTTGAAATCTAATTATCATTAAATTTAATTACTACCTAGTGTCTGTGTGAAAGGGACGGCTAGCTGTTTAGTGCTGACAGCTTTTAGTTGGGTGACGTGTAAATGTTGCACACTACACTATGCCTTGTACTCAATCCTGTTCGAAATCTAATTTTCATTAAATTTTACTACCACATATTGTCTGTGTGACAGGGACGGTTAGCTGTCTAGTGCTGACAGATTTTAGTTGGGTGACTTGTGGATGGCGCCATTGCTGATGGTCCTATAGATGTTATGTTTGCAGGGAGGTTATATTGCGCATGCTATTGTCACCTATTTATTACTTGTATATGATAATCCATTTTTTTAGTACTACACTGTGGGAGATCTGCCAGATGCCGATGTCGGCATATGTCAGCACACTGAGCTGTTCGGTCATTTGGGCCCGCCCTTCTAAACGCCCAGTTTCTACTTGAACAAATCGCAGAGCTCTGACTGAAATAGTAGAGCCAATGGGCTCACGATGTCAATATCTCGGAACATCAGTAAATAAAACTTAGAGGGAGTTGAGTGGCTACACAGCGACATTTTTTGAAATCAATTGCAAACATGTAAGTCTTCTCTTGATGTATGTTTCATTAAATCTATCCATCTCATGCCCCTACTACAGATGCATTATTATAAGTGCATAAAACACGAGTATTTGATTTCCAATAACATGTCCGGTCGGACATGCGCAGTGAGAACATCAACACGCCAAACAATTAAACATGATTACACTGATCTGGCAGCAGCTTTACATGTCAGTAGATTCTGCATATTCATCTAGTGGCTATTTAGAATGTAAACACGATCTATTAAGGTTTGTTGTTTGTCTTTTTTTCACTTGTTCCAAATCGATCTTCATGTTATGTGAATGTTGTGAATTAGAATTGTAGAAATGTATTAGTCTGAGATGTGAATGTCAGCTTTTAAATGTATGTGATTGTGGGTGAGCAATTGTTATGGATAACCACATGGGATTGTCTGTATAGATATACACTTGTGAGTGACTATCAGATTTATTATTGTCTACTATTTACTCATATAGCACAAGGAATAATACAATGTATGTGTCCTCTATATATGGCTAGTGTAGTTATTGAAATGTATCCTATGAGTAACCAAATGTTTTATTTATTAATGAGAGGTTTATTGACAGGATACCTGATTGGTAGAAGAAATACTACTCTTATCACATTGGATAAGACTCTTATTTTGTACGACCAATAGGGCCATTAGTGTATCTTAGGCTCCTCCTGAAATCATGTGATTGTAATTAACATTAATTGGATATTATGTGTATATATAGCAAGTGTTCACAAATGTTTTTATTAAGCCTGATGAAACAGACTTGAGCTGAGAAATGTGTAGCTTTGTTTTTACCATTTTTAATACATTTATTTTATTGGAACACTTGCTATCACCTTTTTTCTGCCGCTACATATCCTTTTGGTGAGAGGAGTCCCCTTACTTGGGCTTCCTACTGTATCATTGGTGGTTCTTGGACTTCCCTGGTATCCAGCAGGCCTTTGTTTAAGTCTGGTGGGTGACCATATTGATCCCATCCTGTCTCTATAGCATCAAAGGAGATGCTACAACAAATGTGAGTACCTTTCCATTTACACTGATCCACCTGTGTCAAAATAATTCTAGGCCATATAGGCACCTTTGTCCTTTTATGTTGTTCATCTAGACATCATATCCTTACCGAAGATTGGTCTACTGGGTGACTGTAAGAAATCCCAGACTGCCGTTATAGCACTATTTGAGGTGCTATTATAAATGTGAGTTTACATTGTATACATACATTTATTTATCCTCTGGACCAGACAATATTGGGCCATGTGGCGCTTCTGTTTCTTCTTGTCTTTGTAGATTGCTGCTTTGGATCCCGGCCTGGATCTCCACAGATAGCTGCCTATTTCTCATCTTAGTGACTTTCCATCATCACTATTAGAGATCATACCACTTTGAGTACTGCTTATCTCTACAAGTTTGCTACACAGTACATTGGACTCATCATTTTATACACCATTGTGAATGCTGTTTTTCAGAGACTGATCTACAGGGAGTGCAGAATTATTAGGCAAATGAGTATTTTGACTACATCATCCTCTTTATGCATGTTGTCTTACTCCAAGCTGTATAGGCTCAAAAGCCTACTACCAATTAAGCATATTAGGTGATGTGCATCTCTGTAATGAGAAGGGGTGTGGTCTAATGACATCAACACCCTATATCAGGTGTGCATAATTATTAGGCAACTTCCTTTCCTTTGGCAAAATGGGTCAAAAGAAGGACTTGACAGGCTCAGAAAAGTCAAAAATAGTGAGATATCTTGCAGAGGGATGCAGCACTCTTAAAATTGCAAAGCTTCTGAAGCGTGATCATCGAACAATCAAGCGTTTCATTCAAAATAGTCAACAGGGTCGCAAGAAGCGTGTGGAAAAACCAAGGCGCAAAATAACTGCCCATGAACTGAGAAAAGTCAAGCGTGCAGCTGCCAAGATGCCACTTGTCACCAGTTTGGCCATATTTCAGAGCTGCAACATCACTGGAATGCCCAAAAGCACAAGGTGTGCAATACTCAGAGACATGGCCAAGGTAAGAAAGGCTGAAAGACGACCACCACTCAACAAGACACACAAGCTGAAACGTCAAGACTGGGCCAAGAAATATCTCAAGACTGATTTTTCTAAGGTTTTATGGACTGATGAAATGAGAGTGAGTCTTGATGGGCCAGATGGATGGGCCCGTGGCTGGATTGGTAAAGGGAAGAGAGCTCCAGTCCGACTCAGACGCCAGCAAGGTGGAGGTGGAGTACTGGTTTGGGCTGGTATCATCAAAGATGAGCTTGTGGGGCCTTTTCGGGTTGAGGATGGAGTCAAGTTCAACTCCCAGTCCTACTGCCAGTTTCTGGAAGACACCTTCTTCAAGCAGTGGTACAGGAAGAAGTCTGCATCCTTCAAGAAAAACATGATTTTCATGCAGGACAATGCTCCATCACACGCGTCCAAGTACTCCACAGCGTGGCTGGCAAGAAAGGGTATAAAGAAGAAAATCTAATGACATGGCCTCCTTGTTCACCTGATCTGAACCCCATTGAGAACCTGTGGTCCATCATTAAATGTGAGATTTACAAGGAGGGAAAACAGTACACCTCTCTGAACAGTGTCTGGGAGGCTGTGGTTGCTGCTGCACGCAATGTTGATGGTGAACAGATCAAAACACTGACAGAATCCATGGATGGCAGGCTTTTGAGTGTCCTTGCAAAGAAAGGTGGCTATATTGGTCACTGATTTGTTTTTGTTTTGTTTTTGAATGTCAGAAATGTATATTTGTGAATGTTGAGATGTTATATTGGTTTCACTGGTAAAAATAAATAATTGAAATGGGTATATATTTGTTTTTTGTTAAGTTGCCTAATAATTATGCACAGTAATAGTCACCTGCACACACAGATATCCCCCTAAAATAGCTATAACTAAAAACAAACTAAAAACTACTTCCAAAACTATTCAGCTTTGATATTAATGAGTTTTTTGGGTTCATTGAGAACATGGTTGTTGTTCAATAATAAAATTAATCCTCAAAAATACAACTTGCCTAATAATTCTGCACTCCCTGTATATATTAACCATTATTTATCATTTGTCTGTTATTAACCATATACAATTCTCTTTCCTTTAGGAGGTATTTTGGTTTTATGCCATCTACCAATATTGTGTTTATATTACCACAATTGTCTTTCTCTTAGGAGGTGTTTAGTCTGCTGTTACTATATAGGCTATATAGTTTTGATTAGTAATTTTACAATATCTTTCTCTTTTGAGGTTGGTATTATTATAATAACTGGCTATTTAGCATCACCTTTGTAGGATATCTGTTATATCCCCTCATAGTGCGCCCCCTCATATTTATTACACTAAATACAAGAACATATTTTAAAACAGTAGATGCGAACAACCTAATTCATTCAGAGAGTTGTCATTTGAAAAGATGGAAGGAAAATGTTCCTAAGAGTCAGTGTGTGAGGTTATGCAGAAATTGCTCTAAAGTAGAGGGTTACCTTGAGCAAGCAGATATTCTTGAACGTAAATTTCTAGGGAAAGGTTATGAGAAGGATCTAGTCACAAAAGCTAAAAATGAAATAAAGTTAGTAGATAGAAAAGTATTACTTAAATATAAGGACAAAGAACCAATAAATAAAAGTGAAACAGATATGATCAATGTGTCATAAATAACAAATTACAACGGATTATAGGATCCTAAAAAAGATAATGAACAAACACTGGCACCTAGTACAAAATGACCCAGTTATTGGGAATAAGATAACACCGTACCCTAATATAATCTATAGGAAAGCTAAAACCTTAAAACAATACTAGCACCAAGTAAGTTTAAAACTGATATAACCAACGGTAGACAATTAGATCTCTCTGGAAATGAGATAACTGGATTCTTTCCCTGCTTTGGATGTAAATCATGCCAATATAGCTCCAAAACAAAAAATATAAATCAGAACAAACAGGGAAAACTTATGACATCAATGAAACAATCAGATGTCAAGATAAAGGTGTAATTTATATGATACAATGTTTCTGCAATAAGCAATACATAGGGGAAACAACAAGAACAACACATAGGGGAAACAACAAGAGAGAGAATCAGGGAACACCTTTGGACCATCGAAAAAGGAAAGAAAAAAAAATATTTATACCAACATTTTAGGGATATACACAATAATAAAATTACTGATTTTAAATGTTGTGGTATCAAAAAAGTGAGACCTAATTGGAGGAGAGGTAGTTTAGAAATAGAGCTTCTTAGAATAGAATCAGAAACTATATACTCATTACAAACCCTCCAACCACAGGGACTTAATTCAGAATTAGAAATTTCAATTTTCCTGTAAAAACCGTTTAATATACAGTGGGGAAAAAAGTATTTAGTCAGCCACCAATTGTGCAAGTTCTCCCACTTAAGAAGATGAGAGGCCTGTAATTTTCATCATAGGTATACCTCAACTATGAAAGACAAAATGTGGAAACAAATCCAGACAATCACATTGTCTGATTTGGAAAGAATTTATTTGCAAATTATGGTGGAAAATAAGTATTTGGTCAATATAAAACGTTCATCTCAATACTTTGTTATATATCCTTTGTTGGCAATGACAGAGGTCAAACGTTTTCTGTAAGTCTTCACAAGGTTTTCACACACTGTTGCTGGTATGTTGGCCCATTCCTGCATGCAGATCTCCTCTAGAGCAGTGATGTTTTGGGGCTGTCGCTGGGCAACACAGACTTTCAACTCCCTCCAAAGGTTTTCTATGGGGTTGAGATCTGGAGACTGGCTAGGCCACTCCAGGACCTTGAAATACTTCTTACGAAGCCACTCCTTCATTGCCCGGGCAGTGTGCCTGGGATCATTGTCATGCTGAAAGACCCAGTCACGTTTCATATTCAATGCCCTTGCTGATGGAAGGAGGTTTGCAATCAAAATCTCACGATACATGGCCCCATTCATTCTTTCATGTACACGGATCAGTCGTCCTGTTCCCTTTGCAGAGAAACAGCCCCAAAGCATGATGTTGCCACCGCCATGCTTCACAGTAAGTATGGTGTTCTCTCTCCTCCAAACACGACAAGTTGTGTTTCTACCAAACAGTTCTACTTTGGTTTCATCTGACCATATGACATTCTCCCAATCCGCTTCTGGATCATCCAAATGTTCTCTAGCATACTTCAGACGGGCCTGGACATGTACTGGCTTAAGCAGGGGGACACGTCTGGCACTGCAGGATCTGAGTCCCTGGCGGCGTAGTGTGTTACTGATGGTAGCCTTTGTTACGTTGGTCCCAACTCTCTGCAGGTCATTCACTAGGTCCCCCCATGTGGTTCTGAAATGTTTGCTCACCGTTCTTGTGATCATTTTGACCCAGAGGAGTGAGATCTTGCGTGGAGCCCCAGATCGAGGGAGATTATCAGTGGTCTTGTATGTCTTCCATTTTCTAATTATTGCTCCCACAGTTGATTTCTTCACACCAAGCCTCTTGCCTATTGAAGATTCAGTCTTCCCAGCCTGGTGTAGGTCTACAATTTTGTTTCTGGTGTCCTTTGACAGCTCTTTGGTCTTCACCATAGTGGAGTTTGGAGTGTGACAGTTTGAGGTTGTGGACAGGTGTCTTTTATACTGATAACAAGTTCAAACAGGTGCCATTAATACAGGTAATGAGTGGAGGACAGAGGAGCCTCTTAAAGAAGAAGATACAGGTCTGTGAGAGCCAGAAATCTTGCTTGTTTGTAGGTGACCACATACTTATTTTCCACCATAATTTGCAAATAAATTCTTTCCAAATCAGACAATGTGATTGTCTGGATTTGTTTCCACATTTTGTCTCTCATAGTTGAGGTATACCTATGATGAAAATTACAGGCCTCTCTCATCTTCTTAAGTGGGAGAACTTGCACAATTGGTGGCTGACTAAATACTTTTTTGCCCCACTGTAATATTTTCTGATATTGAAGTCCTCCTAGCACTAATATAAGAAAACATTAAACTATGCCGTGTTTTGAGTATATTTCACTATGTATATCTGTCTCCACACTTTTTATGAGTACAAATATGTAATATGATAATATAAAATTAGTTATTTGCAATATGTTTGAGTACTGTATTTTCTATCATATAGTCTGCTATAATAGATACATATATAGGCTTTGCATTTATCAATGGCTATTTATATATGATAAAGTATTTAGGATTTCTAAAAAATATGTATTGTGCATTTCAAATAGGGGTTTTTGTATATATATTGTGGATGATTTGAAATACCATCTTAAGACTTTAATTTGGCACCGCTGAATACCACCTTACATAAGGGATGTGCTAAACATGCAAGATCCAATTGGAACTAAAAATACCCAACCAATGAATGAGTAGGAACCACTTTTAAAAGGATCTAATTAAGAGCTCTGGACTATCTTGATAAAGCCCATGAAGGGTGAAAGCATAGATCTACTCCAGTGTTATAAGCAAAGACAAGAGGATTCATCACAGCACTACTTCGGATAATTAAGAAAGACCCAAAGATTCCTCCAGCTCGACTCCTGCCCCTTGTGTGGACTCTCTAGTTTCTATGGCTTAGGAGAAAAAGCCAAGACAAGGATCAATCAGGGAGCACAGAGCAACAACTTGAAGTTTTGGAACAGAGGGTACTTTCTGCAATCACCTTCCTCCGTGTACTGATTGCAGACACTGAACGGAGAAGTAAGAAGCACACAGCCTACGTTGTGGTTAAGGGCTTTATTTCACTCAAAGATTCCGCATATACAGTGACATATACACAAAGGTTAACCGAGTTCCTTTGCAACAAAATGGACTATCTATCCACAGCGTAATTCCTGGCACTGGATTGGCCTATACTTCCACCTATCAGAGTAAAGTTGTGTAACGCTACAGCCAATAGGATTAGAGGTGTGTCACTCGAAATTAGCCACAATATGTTCATCTGGTGGGTGTTTCACGCCACAGCTAACAAAGATTGGTTTTGAAGATGGTTTGTTTTTAACCCAACGGGATAGGAGTAAAGGTACCTAACATTCTAGCGGTCTGAGTATTCTACCAGCGCTTATTTTGTGTACCCTGTGGTTTTTTTTATATATAGGGAGACGTCCCTATAATCCATATTTTATGTTTCATTGTATATATATATATATATATATATATATATTTTATTAGTCATTTTTATTTGAGGATCGTTACATGGCATACATATAATACAAAACAATGAAACCGAGTAAAGTTAAGAAATACATCATAGTACCACACATTTCCAGGCTACGCTACATATTCCAAACAAGAGGTACAAACAAAAGGTATCTAACTTATATGCCCGATAGTCATTACACCTCCTTGATGCCAAAAAAAAAATTAGTCAAATAAGGGGAGCTATAATGTGATATAAATTTTCAACAATGTGAAGAGAGTATATAGTGTTAACTTAATAAGGATGAAGAAATAATAATGTATATAAAAAATATATATTTATTGGTGTGGATATTGAAATCGGTGATATAAGCAGTGAGATATAAAATCACATTAAAACAAAGGTATAAAGCTCTAATACCATATAAGTAGTTGGGTTAATACAGATATTGACAGTACAGTTTTTTTAGTAGCAAAACAAACTCTTTCTTATTTAAAAAATAGTAGATAGTAAAATGAAAAATAATAAATCACAGGATAAAAATATTAAATCACAGGATAAAAGCGCTTTTCCGGATGGAGATATGATCTCACTTATAAAGTTCAATGTAAAAGGTGTGTCTTGAGAAAGTCTCGTATTGCACTTTAGTAATATTTAAGATAGAACAAAGATAATGCTCCGTTAATTTGGAGAAAATTTAAGTAAATGAATGTTCTTATTTAAGGTCACACTTGTGATTTCTATCTTGTTAAAGTTGGGCTGTACATTTATGGGTACTCACATTTGGGAGAGATTTCCGATTTAACAATCCTTTAGGTCAGCTGGCAGATACCGTAATGTAAGGTATCTGATTGGTTTAAAATGCTCAGCCTTTATGGTAGATGAAAATGGAAAAGAACGTCGCTGTTAGTGATAGCGATAATTATAATTCATTAAGAGGAAGCCTCTGTTGGATCGTTTCAGTGTAAGGCTTGGATAAAGATTTTGTAGTAGTTGAACAGACTCAATGTTTTTTTCTTCTTTCAGTCTATGACTGACACAATGTTTTTCTTTGGCTGGAACAATCTCACAGCCTGTGTGTAGAAGAGATTATCCGATGGCAACAATGTCTCTATTGTGAAGAAGCTGAAACTATATACCTCCTTGAGGTTTGCAGGAGTTTCAGTTTTAGATGGATACTGTTTCAATCGATTGCTGAGACTGTTTACCCTCAAAGAAGATTGGAGGGGGTTTTTCTCCGTAGGGTTTGCAGGAGTCTCAAAGCCTTTAAGTTGAGTGGTATTAGAGGCAAATCCTTTTCGGGTGCTTACCAGCATAGAGTGTAGTCTGTAATCTTAGCGGTTATCATACAAACTCTGAAACTGTGTGCCTTAATAAGATTTGCTGGAGTTTCAGGTTTCTGATTACGAGTGAAATTGTTGAGCCGTCTGGAAATGAGCGGTCTGGAGATGAGCGCCTAAAATGTTTTATAGGTCGCAATGGCTGTGTTACCAACTCTAGGCTTCTGGCAGGTTGGCTGGTTGGTACCCGATTGCTAGTCCACGGGTAATTTGGTGCACACTCAGGAGGGCAAATCTACGTGTTTCGGCCTTGGCCTTTATCAAGATGCCCTGGGTGTGTTTGTGTTCAGTTTAAAAAGGTGTGAGTGTGACCTCATGGATGATTTGGAATTGTATTGACCTATCAGCGAGGTCTTTTTGTCCATAGAAATAAGTGATACAACCGGTTCATACCTTGATTGCACTTAACGCTGAAAACATTTACTATACATTTTTGGCAATAGATCTGTTACTCTAAATAATGATTTTGTTAAAATAAATCTATAAGCAATAGATGTGTCACAATAAATAGAGGTTCGATTAGAATTAATAAGTGTGTACACATAAAAATGTATTTCTTATATTTCGCTAGAAGTTGTGCTTAGGATATTCTATAGACTATAATATTTATATATATGCACTTTTGGGGATCGTTTTCATGTATAACGAATTAGCTAATTGGAACTTCAAAAGTAGGTTAAAAATTGGGTAAATTAAAAGTGAAATTAAAAATTATAATCGTTTTGCTTTTTGATTGGGGATCTTTTCTGGTATCAAAAGGATATAGTGAAAAAATAGTGAAAAAAAATATATAATGAAAAATATGGATAATATATATATATATATATATATATATATATATATATATATATATATATATATATATATATATGTGAGAGTGAATGTGTAGGCACTTCTAAATGAAGTTTATGATTACGTATTGGGCTTTATTTTAAATTAGAAGTTCTAATATGAGGTTTGCGATAATTTTATGATATGTTTTAGAATATGAGGATTAAAATAGCTTTGGAAACTTATTTAGGAATTAAAGATTTTTATATTGGTTGATATTATTTTATAATGGTAAATAAGGCAATAATGGTACTTTTTAGCATTAACCGTTGGGGTTATGTTTTGATGTGTGTAGAATCTGCTAACTTTTTAGTTACTATTTCCACACTAATATTACCTTTAGCTTAGGAAATCAGGACACTGCTTTAAGAAATTATATCTTTTATTATACATAAAATAAGTATTTACATAGAAACAAGTTACTGACTAATGTAAGGGGAGGAAAGGGAAGGTGGAAAGGGGAGAGAGACAGATGGAAGGGGAGAGGTGAGTGAGAAGAGAGAGCTACCCTAGCCTACAAATAGCAACTAACTTATATAGTCATTCATTCTCTTACATAGCCCAGCCCACACTCATCTATAAATTCTTCAGTGAGAGACCAGATGACATAATTATATGAATGGGGGTAGAAGTCACTTCCTTAGGCTATTGGTGAAAGAGATAAAATCAGGGCCTTATAGTTTATGACACCACCTGTGCTGAAATGCTAAAATGTTTGTAAGGGTTGTAAAATGTCTTAGTGAATCCTGTGGTATCCTTCTGATCTATTGTTTCATCAGATTTCCAACTGGTTTCCACTTGTCTTGTCACCTCTGAACTGGAACTGTAGGTCAGTGTGCATTTAACCCTTTGTATAGACAAATGTCCCTTAGCATTTCATTATTCAATAATGTCCATGGAAATAAAAGTCTGATATTATAGATAGGTGTGTTCATTAAATACAACATTCCCCTCTTTGATCATTAAATCACTTATGATCATAAAGTTGTACTGCTCACTTTATAGTTTCTTCTGTGAGTGGGGCAACCTGAAATAAAACCATTCATTTACATCCATACTCTACATATGAACTAAATATTACAATACAATTCCCTTACAATGTGTAGCACATTCTATCAATCACATTATGAATAGGATGATTAGATCAATTTTACAAATATAATATATATTTTTCCTGGTTAGAATTAACAATAATCTGAGATGTATATAAAATCATCAGCATTTTCAGAATAATTATACATATGATACAAATGAATTGTTACATATCACACACAATCTTTATGACTACTACTAGGAGTAGTGCTCGAACTTTGCAAATTATTTTCTGGCATCTTGTGAGATTTGAATGTTATACATTTGTGACAGATTATAATTTATTAATACAAAATGCTTGCTATCTGAGGTCATAAACAAAACGTAGCATATAGCTTAGCAAACATTTATATTACTTTCTTTAACATAACATTTATATTACTTTCTTTAACATTAAATCACAGTATCATTATCTGCTTCAAGGCATGCACACAGTCTTATAATCTACTGGTCAGCACTTAGAGACCTATAAGTGGACAATGTTATACTGTTTGGCTTATGAAAAATATTACTGAAAAACATTGCCCAGTGTGGCGAAACAGAATTTAAAAAAAAAAAAAAAAAAAACTAATACGGAAGCATTTAAAAAAATGTTACCTATTGTGATAAAAAAAAATAAAAAATAAATAAAAACGTGCTTAAAAATACAAAAATGGTAGTGAATAAAAAATGTCCTTAAAATACAAAAATGGTAGTGAATAAAAAATGTCCTTAAAAATACAAAAATGGTAGTGAAGGGATCCCCGTTTGGTTCCTTGATAGAAAAGGAACCATATTGCAAAAAATAACAATAATTAATTTTACACATATAAAACAGAGACAACACAGAAGAAACACAACATAAAAACAGTACGCCACACAAAACATGTTGCTGTTCTCTTTAAATATAACAGCGTTCTTAAATAACTAAATTTGGATTTTGCATTAAATTATCCAATTTAAAATATCTAGTCTTCTCTACAGTAAATGATTTGTGCTTCTTTGGGTGATGGTATAGGTTGCTTCTGTAAGTAATCAGAATTGTTAGTTCATGACATTAATAACACAAACAAAATAACATAGACATATAAAACAGTACTTGAAACCATGACTTTTAAAATAAACTGGTTATGATCAATTGTTTGCAAACAATTCATTGTGACTATATTACATTTATGTAACTGATGAGCTCATCATAAAGTACCACGTGGTCTTTAAGAAAAAGGGGGAAATGCATTTCTTTATACTATAAACATTTTATTCATGAATAGCAACAACCTGTGAATAAAAATAAACAATTACAAAATTCTTAGGCCTAGATTTGGAGTTTTGTCGGTAACGACCTGAAAAACTAACGCCGGCTTTTTTCTGGCCGCACCATAAAAATAACTCTGGTATCGAGAGTCCACATAAAGGCTGCGTTAGGCTCCAAAAAAGGAGCGTAGAGCATTTTTAACGCAGCTTCAACTCTTGATACCAGAGTTGCTTACGGACGCGGCCAGCCTCAAAAACGTGCTCGTGCACGATTCTCCCATAGAAAACAATGGGGCTGTTTGAGCTGAAAAAAAAACCTAACACCTGCAAAAAAGCCGCGTTCAGCTCCTAACGCAGCCCCATTGTTTGCTATGCGGTAACCCTTCCTACGTCTGCACTTAACACTCTAACATGTACCCCGAGTCTAAACACCCCTAACCTTACACTTATTAACCCCTAATCTGCCGCCTCCGCTATAGCTGACCCCTGCATATTATTTTTAACCCCTAATCTGCCGCTCCGTAAACCGCCGCTACTTACATTATCCCTATGTACCCCTAATCTGGTTCCCTAACATCGCCGACCCCTATATTATATTTATTAACCCCTAATCTGCCCCCCACAACGTCGCCTCCACCTACCTACAATAATTAACCCCTAATCTGCCGACCGCAAAGCGCCGCCACCTACGTTATCCTTATGTACCCCTAATCTGCTGCCCCTAACAACGCCGACCCCTATATTGGAACAGCCAATAGAATGCGAGCTCAATCTGATTGGCTGATTGGATCAGCCAATCGGATTGAACTTGATTCTGATTGGCTGATTCCATCAGCCAATCAGAATATTCCTACCTTAATTCCGATTGGCTGATAGAATCCTATCAGCCAATCGGAATTCGAGGGACGCCATCTTGGATGACGTCCCTTAAAGGAACCGTCATTCTGCAGTTGGACGTCGCCGGAAGAAGATGGGTCCACGGTGGAGGTCTTCAGGATGGAGCCGGTCGTCATCGGATGAAGATAGAAGATGCCGCTTGGATCAAGATGGTTGCCGGTCCGGATCGCCTCTTCTTCCCGGATAGGATGAAGACTTTGGAGCCTCTTCTGGACCTCTTCAGGCACCGGATGATGGATCGCCAACCCCCGCTTGGGTTGGATGAAGATTTTGGAGCCAGGACGGATCGGTGATACCTGGTGAGGTGAAGACAAGGTAGGATGATCTTCAGGGGCTTAGTGTTAGGTTTATTTAAGGGGGGTTTGGGTTAGATTAGGGGTATGTGGGTGGTGGGTTGTAATGTTGGGGGGGGGTATTGTATGTTTTTTTTTTACAGGCAAAAGAGCTGAACTTCTTGGGGCATGCCCCGCAAAGGGCCCTGTTCAGGGCTGGTAAGGTAAAAGAGCTTTTAACTTTAGTAATTTAGAATAGGGTAGGGCATTTTTTATTTTGGGGGGCTTTGTTGTTTTATTAGGGGGCTTAGAGTAGGTGTAATTAGTTTAAAATTGTTGTAATATTTTTCTTATGTTTGTAGATATTTTTTTATTTTTTGTAACTTAGTTCTTTTTTATTTTTTGTACTTTAGCAAGTTTATTTATTTGTATTTATTTGTAGGAATTGTATTTAATTCATTTATTGATAGTGTAGTGTTAGGTTAATTGTAGGTAGTTTATTTAATTAATTTATTGATAGTGTAGTGTTAGGTTAATTGTAGGTAATTGTAGGTATTTTATTTAATTAATTTATTGATAGTATAGTGTTAGTTTTAATTGTAACTTAGGTTAGGATTTATTTTACAGGTAAATTTGTAATTATTTTAACTATTTTAGCTATTAAATAGTTCTTAACTATTTAATAGCTATTGTACCTGGTTAAAATAAATACAAAGTTACCTGTAAAATAAATATTAATCCTAAAATAGCTACAATATAATTATAATTTATATTGTAGCTATATTAGGATTTATTTTACAGGTAAGTATTTAGCTTTAAATAGGAATAATTTATTTAATAAGAGTTAATTTATTTCGTTAGATTTAAATTATATTTAATTTAGGGGGGTGTTAGTGTTAGGGTTAGACTTAGCTTTAGGGGTTAATCCATTTATTAGAATAGCGGTGAGCTCCGGTCGGCAGATTAGGGGTTAATAATTGAAGTTAGGTGTCGGCGATGTTAGGGAGGGCAAATTAGGGGTTAATAATATTTATTATAGGGTTAGTGAGGCGGATTAGGGGTTAATAACTTTATTATAGTAGCGCTCAGGTCCGCTCGGCAGATTAGGGGTTAATAAGTGTAGGCAGGTGGAGGCGACGTTGTGGGGGGCATATTAGGGGTTAATAAATATAATATAGGGGTCGGCGGTGTTAGGGGCAGCAGATTAGGGGTACATAAGGATAACGTAGGTGGCGGTCGGCAGATTAGGGGTTAAAAAAAATTATTTGAGTGTCGGCGATGTGGGGGGACCTCGGTTTAGGGGTACATAGGTAGTTTATGGGTGTTAGTGTACTTTAGAGTACAGTAGTTAAGAGCTTTATAAACCGGCGTTAGCCCAGAAAGCTCTTAACTACTGACTTTTTTCCTGCGGCTGGAGTTTTGTCGTTAGATGTCTAACGCTCACTTCAGAAACGACTCTAAATACCGGAGTTAGAAAAATCCCATTGAAAAGATAGGATACGCAATTGACGTAAGGGGATCTGCGGTATGGAAAAGTCGCGGCTGAAAAGTGAGCGTTAGACCCTATTTTGAGTGACTCCAAATACCGGCGGTAGCCTAAAACCAGCGTTAGGAGCCTCTAACGCTGGTTTTCACGGCTAACGCCAAACTCTAAATCTAGGCCTTAATTTCTAGAAGTAGACTGTACAAAGTTCACTTCTCTTCAAGTAATAGCCCTACAAAAAAAGAAACATAACATCAATATAGACATAAATACAAAGTAAATAAATGAAACAAAATAAATCTCTACTTGCCTAAAGTAAAATTCTACCATCACTATACATGGAATACAGGGTAATAGAATGTAGAGAGTAGAGAAAGATTTCTGCAATTAATTGGCAATATACACAGGCTGAGCTAAATTGTATATCAATAGATGCATTGCCAATTGTGTATAATAAAACAGTGCCCAAAATGGCCAGTTTATGTAAGGCATCTGAAATTGAACATTTGTCCCTTCTTTTTGGATGAGGGCTCTTTGCAATTTTGCTGAGAGTCTTTTTTAGATGGGGGCTCTTTGCAAGATTCCTCCCTAGTAGGTTCTTCTATTATTTCTTTCTTTGTTAAAGAAGATATATTCTGTTCCTTTTCACCTTCAAATATAGCACTGTATTTTCCTTCCTTACTTAAATATGATATTTTGTTCTGCCTCCTAAAGTAATTTTTATCCCTGATATCTCTCATTGATGTCACACATTCCCTTATGATGTGCCCAAACTTTCCACATTTAAAACAACGTCTCAAAAATCTCTGCTTTCCCTGACTCTCAGTTAGCATAGATATATTATTATGAGTAGCATTCTTATGCTTTGAGTCTTTAAACCAATCTTTAAGTATGTTAACAAAGTTTGTATAGGAGCTGGCATTTCTAAGAGTGATTCTTGTACTACTGTCAATTAATGTGCATTTATTTGCCATAGAATACAGAAAATCTGCATCACCTGGGGACATTTTAGGGCAGTTATAAGTTATCTTATACAGTGCAAGGTACTCAGTACAAAACAAAATCGGGTCATCTCCTTCCTGTAAAATTGCATTTGCTATGGCACTGGTACCTCTGGCATCACAACAACACATAACATACTGTAATTCCTTTAATCTGTCCCCTGAATTTCCCCAGTTTGCATCAATATCAGGATACACTCCTTTATGGGTGCCTACTGGTGCCCTTAGCTGTGCAGCTAATTGTGATGGCAGCCAGGCCCTGAGCAAAGCACAGGCATCTCTGTTGCCTAAATTATACTGAGTAGTAACAGCCTCTAACTTATTAGAAAGGATTACAGGTGGTGTGGAGGTATCAAAGTGACCTAAAATATGGCACAAATGATTACGGTCTTGTATTGTAAGGGGGGTAGAGTTACTATGATTATTTACTTTAGTCTGTAATTGAGGGTTACTTTGTCTGCATTCTATTTGAGGAGTTAGAATAGAGGGGACTTGGTTTAAAGTTAACAAAGGACTGTCAGGAATGTTAGGGGTTTGCCCATCTAGTTCTATAGTTTGACTTTCATTGCCATCTACTTCTAAAGGACAAACATGTGCTAGACTACTCCTGTAATGGTTACATTTGTCTTGTATCCCCTGTGCTTTAAGAGACAAGATACATTGTTCTTTATTTAACAGCTGTGATTCAGACTCCCATAAGTCTGCCTTAAGTGATGCAATAACATTCTCTCTCTGCATTTCCTTTTCTTCCATACATGTTACTAATTGTTCTCCCATGCCACACCTCACTTCACATTCATTAAGCCTCTCTTGTAGCTCAGCATTCAGTTTAGTAAGTTTGTCTATCTCTTCACTCAGTGTATCACACTCACATCTCTTTTCAGAGTGACTAGCAACAGCCATAATAGATTGACCAAGTTTATCCAGCTGTTCTATGATATCAGTTCTTTCTGCCTTCCATTCCAACTCTTTCTGTTCAGCAATCTCTTTTATTCTTAGAAACATACTCAGTAAATTACTTAGCTCTCTTTTTTCTATGTCTTTCTGAAACAGTTTTCTACTTAGTTCATTATTGTGCTTTTCACATTGTTTAATTACATTATAAAACTGACTTGTCAATGGATCTTCATGTAATAAATGTGACAGAGGCATATTTCTTAATGTATTTCTCAACCAGTTCCATTCTTACTAACAATACACACACCAGATTCACACAACACACTATACACAGTACAGATGTACACAATGATCACACAACACACTATACACAGTACAGATGTACACACTCACAAGTACACATCTAACATCAACAAACCTTTTGCATTATTAGCCTAAAATCTAGACCTAGAGGGATCTCCTTTTGAGCTGCATGTAAAACTGGGCTATGCCTATTACACTTTACCCTCAGGGATGTCTGGTTACTCTCTTGTTTTCAGATTTTAGTAAACTTAATTCAGCAAGAAACAATTAATACATTTACTTTTCTGTAGCATACAGAGACATATCATAAACACAAAGAAACATATACTTACAGTACTTGCAGCTTTCTCTTTACACAGTGTCTTGTAGATCTGCACACTTCCCACACAGATAAGTCTGGTTCGGCCTCTATTCACAAGGAATTCTTTCAGCTCCAGTACTCCAGTTTAGCAAATTCAGCTGTAGTTCAACGTGGAATTAGTGATTTATCCACGTCCCATCTGGGGTGCCAAATGTAGAATCTGCTAACTTTTTAGTTACTATTTCCACACTAATATTACCTTTAGCTTAGGAAATCAGGACACTGCTTTAAGAAATTATATCTTTTATTATACATAAAATAAGTATTTACATAGAAACAAGTTACTGACTAATGTAAGGGGAGGAAAGGGAAGGTGAAAAGGGGAGAGAGAGAGATGGAAGGGGAGAGGTGAGTGAGAAGAGAGAGCTACCCTAGCCTACAAATAGCAACTAACTTATATAGTCATTCATTCTCTTACATAGCCCAGCCCACACTCATCTATAAATTCTTCAGTGAGAGACCAGATGACATCATTATATGAATGGGGGTAGAAGTCACTTCCTTAGGCTATTGGTGAAAGAGATAAAATCAGGGCCTTATAGTTTATGACACCACCTGTGCTGAAATGCTAAAATGTTTGTAAGGGTTGTAAAATGTCTTAGTGAATCCTGTGGTATCCTTCTGATCTATTGTTTCATCAGATTTCCAACTGGTTTCCACTTGTCTTGTCACCTCTGAACTGGAACTGTAGGTCAGTGTGCATTTAACCCTTTGTATAGACAAATGTCCCTTAGCATTTCATTATTCAATAATGTCCATGGAAATAACAGTCTTATATTATAGATAGGTGTGTTCATTAAATACAACATTGTGGATGGATTCTACTCTGATATCCAGTTTAAGAGTGTGGATTATTTTATAACTACTACTAGAACTAAGAGTTAGTATTATATGGACAAGTATGTAATAGAAATATATATCATGTTTTTTTTGACCATATCTTGATATCTTAATAAATTTCTACTTAATTTATAGAACTATGTATTGAAGGAATATAAATTGTTTTGTTAATAATCAAAGTATAACTAATGGTTTTTAACTCTGTAGCTATTTTATTGAGGATTTAAATAGGGAAGTTTAAATATGAAAGTTTAAATCAGGAAGTTTAGATCAAACTCCATGTTTAATCCATGATGGTGTAGGGTTTTGAAGGAGTAGATATATTCTGCTTCTTTTCTTAAAAGGAGGTTTTCTATGTTCCCTCCTCTTGGATTCAAGAATACTTTTTTGACTCCCCAGTATTTAATGTGGTGGATATTGCCTTTGTGGCACTCTGTAAAATGTTTATATAAATTTGTATTGGTGGCTTTATATTCGATATGATGAAGGTGTTCCCTTATACGGTCTCTTAGCATTCGGCTGGTCTGACCGAAATATTGGTGGCCACATAAACATTATATAAAAAACTTAGACTAAATCCCATAAAAAATCAATTAGAAAAACTAGGAGATCTTCTAAAACAAGCCCTGGACTTAGGATTACTAGCAAAAAACGAATTTGATTTTCTCAATATCAAAAACCCTATTACTCCTACATTTTACATACTTCCTAAAATTCATAAAAATCTTACAAGACCCCCGGACGACCCATCATATCCGATATAGGATCTCTTACTTTAAACCTTTCACAATATGTTGATTTCTTTTTGCAAACTTATGTTACACAATTACCATCTTATCTCAAAGACTCTACCCAATTACTAAATGCTCTGAAAACTCTCTCCTGGAAAGATAATTACCTCTTAGTGACATGCAATGTCAACTCTCTTTATACTAACATTGATCACCAAAAAGGTAAAAAAAGCCACCAAATTTTTCCTAGACAAAGATCCCGATTTGAATAAGGAACAAAATAAATTTCTACTAAACTGCATTAACTTCATATTATACAATAATTATTTTCTTTTCAATAAAGAAATCTATTTACAACATAGAGGTACTGCAATGGGCACAAGGTTCGCCCCCAGTTATGCAAATTTATTTATGGGATATTTTGAAAACTTCTATATTAATTCTAGTCCCTGGGGGGCGAACCTTGTGCTCTATTACCGTTATATAGATGACCTATTCATCATCTGGAAGGGTGAACCAGAACTATTAGAACTCTTTTTAGAAGATTTAAATAACAACACACTAGGTCTCAGTTTCACCCATGAATTTAGTACCAATAAAATTCACTTTCTAGACATAGAAATTGAAATAATAGATAAGACAATCACAACAAAGATATTCTTCAAAAAAACTGACGCAAATAACTATATACATAACAACAGCTGTCACTTAACCAAATAGAAAACAAATATCCCTAAAAATCAATTTATCAGAATTAGGAAAAACTGCTCAGATATTAATCAATATTCCATACAATCTGAAACACTAACACAAAGGTTCAAAGAAAAGAAATATAACCCTCAATTTCTAGAAAAAAACTAAATTAGAAGTCCAAGAAATGAATAGAGATCAGATACTTAAACCTAAACCAAAATTATGTTCCAACTCAAGAACAGATGATCCCCTGTTCGTACCTTTCATAACACAATTCAACTCACAACACTATGAGATCAAAAAAATCTTAAACATACATTGGCATTACATAAAACAGGACCAAATTCTAGGACACAGAATGAAAAATAGACCTGATATAATTTTTAAGAAAGCTAAAAACCTAAAAAATATACTGTCACCCAGCGAATTAAAAAATAAAGAAATAAACAATTCCACCATCATTAACCTTAAGAAAGAAAAAGTTGAAGGCTTCTTTCCCTGCCTATCCTGCAAATCATGCAAACACAGTACCAAAATTAAAATTTTAAAATCAAATAATAATAATTAATGTATCAGATAAAAATGTGGTATATTGTATTCAATGTTTATGTGGCCACCAATATTTCGGTCAGACCAGCCGAATGCTAAGACACCGTATAAGGGAACACTTTCATCATATCGAACATAAAGCCACCAATACAAATTTATATAAACATTTTACAGAGTGCCACAAAGGCAATATCCAACACATGAAATACTGGGGAGTCAAAAAAGTATTCTTGAATCCAAGAGGAGGGAACATAGAAAACCTCCTTTTAATAAAAGAAGCAGAATATATCTACTCCTTCAAAACCCTACACCCTCATGGATTAAACATGGAGTTTGATCTAAACTTCCTGATTTAAACTTTCATATTTAAACTTCCCTATTTAAATCCTCAATAAAATATCTACAGAGTTAAAAACCATTAGTTATACTTTGATTATTAACAAAACTATTTATATTCCTTCAATACATAGTGCTATAAATTAAGTAGAAATTTATTAAGATATCAAGATATGGTCAAAAAACACATGATATATATTTCTATTACATACTTGTCCATATAATACTAACTCTTAGTTCTAGTAGTACTAGTTATAAAATAATCCACACTCTTAAACTGGATATCAGAGTAGAATCCATCCACATCAAAACATAACCCCCCACGGGTAATGCTAAAAAGTACCATTATTGCCTTATTTACCATTATAAAATAATATCAACCAATATAAAAATCTTTAATTCCTAAATAAGTTTCCAAAGCTATTTTAATCCTCATATTCTAAAACATATCATAAAATTATCGCAAACCTCATATTAGAACTTCTAATTTAAAATAAAGCCCAATACGTAATCATAAGCTTCATTTAGAAGTGCCTACACATTCACTCTCACATATATATATTTTATCCATATTTTTCATTATATATTTTTTTTCACTATTTTTTCACTATATCCTTTTGATACCAGAAAAGATCCCCAATCGAAAAGCAAAATGATTATAATTTTTAATTTCACTTTTAATTTACCCAATTTTTAACCTACTTTTGAAGTTCCAATTAGCTAATTTGTTATACACGAAAACGATCCCCAAAAGTGCATATATATAAATATTATAGTCTATAGAATATCATCAGTACAACTTCTAGCGAAATATAAGAAATACATTTTTATGTGCACACACTTATTAATTCTAATCGAACCTCTATTTATTATGACACATCTATTGCTTATAGATTTATTTTAACAAAATCATTATTTAGAGTAACAGATCTATTGCCAAAAATGTATAGTAAATGTTTTCAGAGTTAAGTGCAATCAAGGTATGAACCGGTTGTATCACTTATTTCTACGGACAAAAAGACCTCGCTGATAGGTCAATACAATTCCAAATCATCCATGAGGTCACACTCACACCTTTTTAAACTGAACACAAACACACCCAGGGCATCTTGATAAAGGCCAAGGCCGAAATGCGTAGATTTGCCCCCCTGAGTGTGCACCAAATTACCAGTGGACTATCAATCGGGTACCAACCAGCCAACCTGCCAGAAGCCTAGAGTTGGTAACACAGCCATTGTGATCTATAAAACATTTTAGGCGCTCATCTCCAGACCGCTCATTTCCAGACGGCTCATTTCCAGATGGCTCAACAATTTACTCGTAGTCAGAAACCTGAAACTCCAGCAAATCTTATTAAGGCACACAGTTTCAGAGTTTGTATGATAACCGCTATGATTACAGACTACACTCTATGCTGGTAAGCACTCGAAAAGAATTTGCCTCTAATACCACTCAACTTAAAGGCTTTGAGACTCCTGCAAACCCTACGGAGAAAAACCACCTCCAATCTTCTTTGAGGGTAAACAGTCTCAGCAATCGATAGAAACAGTATCCATCTAAAACTGAAACTCCTGCAAACCCTTTAAGGAGGTATATAGTTTCAGCTTCTTCACAATAGAGACATTGTTGCCATCGAATAATCTCTTCTACACATGGGCTGTGAGATTGTTCCAGCCAAAGAAAAACATTGTGTCAGTCATAGACTGAAAGAAGAAAAAAACATTGAGTCTGTTCAACTACTACAAAATCTTTATCCAAGCCTTACACTGAAACGATTCAACAGAGGCTTCCTCTTAATGAATTATAATTATCGCTATCACTAACAGCGACATTCTTTTCCATTTTCATCTACCATAAAGGCTGAGCATTTTAAACCAATCAGATACCTTACATTATGGTATCTGCCAGCTGACCTAAAGGATTGGTAAATCGGAAATCTCTCCCAAATGTGAGTACCCATAAATGTACAGCCCAACTTTAACAAGATAGAAATCACAAGTGTGACCTTAAATAAGAACATTCATTTACTTAAATTTTCTCCAAATTAACGGAGCATTATCTTTGTTCTATCTGAAATATTACTAAAGTGCAATACGAGACTTTCTCAAGACACACCTTTTACATTGAACTTTATAAGTGAGATCATATCTCACTTAATATTTTTATCCTGTGATTTATTATTTTTCATTTTACTATCTACTATTTTTTTAAATAAGAAAGAGTTGGTTTTGCTACTAAAAAACTGTACTGTCAATATCTGTATTAACCCAACTACTTATATGGTATTAGAGCTCTTTTTTTTTTTTTAAATATATCTTTATTCATAGCCGATAAATACAATTAGCAAAAAAAATAGCATTTGTTGTCATATATAAACAAAACTGCAAAAATAATTTAACAGGTATAACAATCCAGCATATGACAATGATATCTCGGCATTTTTATAACTGGCTCCTAACAGCACGTTGCTGAGAGGAGGCTCAGAAAAAAATAATAAAAAGAAGAAAAACAAGAAAAAAGAAGAAAAAGAAAAAGGAAGAAAAACAAAAAAAAAAGAAAAAAAAAAAAAAAGAGAAAAAACGAAAAACCCCCTCCTTCCCCTGATCCCTGGTACGATTAATACTGAATTTTAGCAGCATTTGATATCCACGAATGTGGGAAGAGATCTAATATAACCATTTCTGCAAAACTAACTGAGGACAGGAAAGGTGCTAGAATCTGTTTTTGTATAGGCGCAAGATAAGAGTTAATAATGGGATACCAACCAAGTAAAACAATTTTAATTCTGGTTTCTGAGGCATCCTGTAAATGGTATGATTCAAAGATAATTTGATCTTGAATGACATGCAGAATCTCAGGGAATACAGGCCCTTTTTTTGCTTTCCATTTTTTTAGGATACTCTGTCTTACCGCTAATATTAAAGTATTCAATGAACAAGTCCAATACCTATCTTGACTACTTGTGGACTCAATCAATAGGATAATATCCTGGAACGTGAGAGAGACAGATACACCGTGTATGTTATTAAACCAATATATAAGTTTCAACCAGAGCTGATTTATCCCAGGGCATGCCCAAAACATATGCAATAAATCCGCTTCCTTGTATGCACATCTTGGACAGCAAGCTGATCTAGATGGATAAAGCCGGGCAAGTTTAGCTGGATAAAAATAAAAATTATTTATTAGTTTCATATGAGATTCCTTCCACATTGAGGGGACTTTGCACCTATCCAGGGTCTTGAAGCTCTGTGTGATTCTATCATGATCTATATCTAAGATTGACCTGCTCCAAAGACCGCTGATCTTATTTAAGACACCTTGAGTTTGCTTTGAGAGCATAATATCATATATTAATGAGATTGAAGTGACACCCGCCACAAATCTCTGTAATAAGACCCTGACATCGGACCATGCAATAGGTATGGGGAGCTTCCAGTCCTGTGTCACAATAAAATGTTGTATCTGAAAAAACGCAAATAAATCTGATCTGGGTAACTGATAAAGAGAAAACAAAGTTTCTCCCGCTAGAACTAAATCGTCTGAGCCAACTAATTGACAAATCCGACTTAAACCCTTTTCGGCCGAGCTCTTAAAAGTACTTTGGTGTATACCGGGAGAAAATAACGGGTTACCCCGAATAGGAAGAAATTCTGAAAAAGAGAAATCTACTTCCAAAAATTTACAAAATTTATGCCATGCCAGAACTATATTTTTGAATGTTATAAGTGAAGAAACATTAGAAGGTAATTGTCGCGGCTTACAATGTAATATAGCTGCTAGTGCGAAAGGGTGCATCAAAAGAGACTCCTGTGCAAAAGAGGAGAATATATCTGTTCTTGCCAGCCAATCAATTGCAATTTTTACCAACGCTGCAATATTGTATAAACTGATGTCTGGAAGTGATAAACCACCAGCCCATGATTTCTGCATTAGCCTGGATAATGCAATACGTGGTTTTTTATTTTGCCAAATAAATTTAGAAAAATAACAGTACAAATGTATTCGATCCTGGTTAGTTATAAATAAAGGCAGATTTTGAATTGGATAAAGAAGGCATGGAAAGATGATGGTTTTAACCAAGTTCACTCTCGCCGTTAATGATATAGGAAAAGAGGTCCATAATTGCAAATCTAGTTTAATTTTTTGAAGCAAAGGAACATAATTATCTATGTACCAGTGCTTCGGATTCTTATGTAGTAGAAGACCCAGATATTTAACAGAATCTACCTCTTTAAATGGATTGTTGGAGTACCTCGAGGCTACTTTCCCTATAGACATCAATTCACTTTTTTCCGTATTCACTTTATAGCCTGAAAATGAGCTAAATTCCTCTAATAACTGCATCAAAATAGGAATAGATTGCTGTGTATTTTCTAGAAATACTAGAACATCATCCGCATATAACAACGTGTTTAAACGAAGAGACCCTATTGCAATCCCTGATAGACTGTTTCTTAATCTTATCGCAAGAGGCTCTAATGCTGTATTAAACAGCAAGGGAGACAATGGGCATCCTTGCCGTGTACCTCGCTGCAATGTTATTTTAGGCGAGATCATCCCGTTTACTAATATATATGATATGGGCTTCGAGTAAATTCTGTGAATAAATTGCAGGAAGTTCCCTTGTATCCCAAATTTCCCAAGTGAAATAAAAAGATGCTCCCATACTATGGAGTCGAATGCTTTAACTGCGTCTAATGTAAGGACGGCCATATCATTTCGCCTACTTGCACCGTTTTTTTGCTCCTCATTCCATGCAAAATCTAACAATGTAGTTAATTTCCGTATATTTTTAGAGGCATTCCTATTGATCATGAACCCCGTCTGATCCGAATTAATAAGTTTCTGTAGGCAAGATTATAATCTGTCGGCTAAAATAGAGGCTAAAATCTTATAATCAGAATTTAAAACCGATATTGGCCTATAAGAGCCTGGGTCCTCCGCATCTTTCCCCTTTTTTAATATAAGAGAGATGTTGGCCATTGAAAAATAGGATGATATTGGTTTATCTAGTATATAATACTCATTAAATAAATTCTCTAATACTGGTAATAAATCTTCCTTAAGACATTTGTAGAATTCAGCAGGTAATCCATCTGGGCCTGGAGCTTTATTAGATTTCAGTTTGTCAATGGCCTTACTAATTTCTACTCTAGTTATATGATCATTTAACATTGTTAAATCTTCAATCTGAATCTTAGGCGTAACCACTTTAGACCAAAATACCTCTTGAATATTAGGGTTAGTCTTAACTGGAGAATATATATATTGATAATACGAGGCAAAAACCTTACAAATTTCTCAAGTTTCCATATGTCTGGTCTTATTATCTTTAATGACCGGTATAAGATTTTTTTTCTTCCTGTTTTTAGTAAGATTAGCCAAATGTTTGGCCGAGCAACCATGAAAACCCTTATAGTGCCGATTTATTCTAATTTCCTCTGTTTGGGATTGCTGTTTTAGAAAGAGATCTCTCTCCTTTCTGATGGCAAAATAGTCGTCCCAATTATTCTGTGAGGGAACATTCTGTACTAATATATAAGCATTCTTCACTCTCTTGGCCAAAATGACCTCCCGTGATTTAATCTTCTTCCCGCGAATATTTAAATAGGCCATAATCTCGCCTCTTAGAACCGTCTTAGAGGCCTCCCAAAAAGTTTCAACTTTATTTCTATATTCAATGTTATTGGAGCCATACTCCTGCCATTTTGATTGTAACCACAACCGAAACCTAGGCTCAGAACATAAATACCGGGGAAAGCAAAATACCAATTTCTGAACCTTATCTTTTTTAAATGATGGGAATATTAATGAGATTATTGCATGATCCGATATCAGAATCTCCCTTATTGCAGCCTTTGATTGCCAGATAGATAACGACTCAGAGACCAAAAATAGGTCAATCCTAGAAAATGTCTTATGACCTTTAGATTCACATGTATATACAGAAATGTCGGGATTTTGAATTCGCCAGATATCTGTTAATTTTAATTTATAACAGAATCTCTGAAAGTATTTAGCACTTTGTCTATTACTAACTATATTTTTACGTGAAAACCTGTCTATTGAAGGGTCTAATGTCATGTTAAAGTCTCCACATAAGATTAAATTGTTCCCTATAAACGTAAATAACTTATTTTGGATATTTTCCCAAAAAGCTAATGAAAGTTTGTTAGGAGCATAAATACTACAGATTATAAATTTTATGTTTTTAACCATTATTTGAAGTAGGATAAATCTGGTCTCGACATCAATCTCTATTTTTATAATCTTATAGTCTAATTGTTTGCGCAGTAGTATTAGGGAGAAGTTTGAACCTTTATTCTTTGATGTTTGAAGAATTATCTGCCTAAGTGTTTTGTTTCTTAACTTTAATTTGTTTTGCTTAAAGTAATGCAATTTTAGATTAATACCTGAACACTTAAGAAGCAGTGCGTAAGCATAAGAAAAACTTTATTTACAAAAATGGGCTATCACTGCTGTATAAGCAGGTTAGTCCAAAAAGAATGCTTTTTTACACTTTAATTAAATTATATGGATTAGTTCGGTCGATTACTGGAACTTGAGACAGAAAAATATACCAGAATTTAAAATATAACCTTTATTAGTTTAATTTAAAAAAAAAAAGACAGCATAAAATATGTGTGTATGCTACCCTTTGGAGGTGTTAAAAACACACTCTCTGTTGAATGTATTCAATCCTTAGCCTTTGTAGTGCTAGGTATATGAAATACTTAGTAGTTCTTTTATAAGACCAAGATTGTGTTATAGGTATATGTATCTGTTAATCTACCCTAGGGCTGTGTGGCCTTATGTATGGCCAATCTATTAGATTACCACAAGGGGATATTGGTACGTTGTATACTTATTTCAATTTAGCTCTGTGGTCTATATTTGTAAGTTTGCTCTTAAGGTATTTCAGCAAAAGTGTATAGCACAGCTATGGATTTTAGATATTTGCTGCGTAAATTTAGGTTCTTGTCTGATGGATCTTTACAGGAAAACTGAACCCAATACTCGAGTATTAATCCACAAACAACCAAATATATACATATGTGTGTCGCGCTAGGTTTTATAGATTACCACATTGTAAGTTACTGCAGTATAAGACTTAAGCTATATTACTTAGTTGTCTTGTAACTCTGACGAGTATAGATTAGATTCTGTGTATTTGTACGTCTACAGCTACGAGGGGGGTTGACAGACATGTACTGGTTTTGATTAGCAATAGTCTGCACTTAAGAATACTACACGTTGTTGTGTCTAATAATTATCGTTTGGCATTATGATAAGTTTTAAGATTTCACAAACTATCAGCATCTGTATCCAATATATACTTGGATTACTTTTTACTTATACCACTTTATTCCAGTGTGAAATATTATATCTTGTCACACTGCCTATGCTTAAGTGGTACTGTAGCGTTACAAAATATCAGCTTATAGTAACTGACATAAAATATCCAGTATTATGCCGTATTATTGATACAAGATATCCGATTTCTAGTCCGTTTCTACTCTGTACCCTTCTGTAATAGTATCCGGTATTACTGCACAAATATTAACTATAATCTTGATCTCTCTAGTTTAAGCTAATATAGCGTTGCCAGCATTATACTATAGAGACGCACCAGTTAACAAAATTTTTGTGCCTGTGAAGAGCCACAAATTACTAAGTATTGACTTTAAAGAAATAATTTTTAAGCTAAAGTATCTTAAATTTTTTTTCAACAAGAGAGGCAATTTAAAATAACGAGGACCCCTGACGCAGCGTTTCACTAACGCATCCTCAGAGGGGTTACCCGGGCCGGCATACTACCGGAAATGTATAGTTTTCATATGTCCCACCTTCAAAGTCTGATAGGTCGGGGATTGCTATTCCGATTGGTAGAGCCTCAGTCCATCACTGGATAGATGACGTCACTTAGGTTACTATGGAGACAGCGTGTAACCGTCATGGTTACTATGTTACAGAGGAATTGTTATTGGATTGTAAAGTATGAACATGTTGATGTTGAATAATAGTTTAACACTCGCATATGCTTTTTAAACTTATTACCTTTTGTACCGATTTTGCAGGCGCATATAGTTGTTATTGCGAAGAGGGAATGAGAAACTATTTCTGAGGTATTGTAAGAATAATGTGTAGATTTATTAAATACAATTTAAAATTAAAATATCAACTGTGCATATATTGGATCCTTGAGTGATTATAATGTGGAATTAGTGACATAGAAGCAAAAAATAAAAACTAAAAAGGTGTTAAGCGTTACTAATATGTGATGCAAAGGGAAAAATTAAAATAAATAGTTACTTATGTGAAATAAATTTTGAAATAGGCTACAGTGAAAAATTATGTCATAAAAGAGCCATTAAGACATTGGCTTAGAACCATTATAAGAAATAAAAGGTGATACATAATAATGTGAAAAAGTGAAGTTACCTTATTGTGTTATGGACTTTGTCATCTATGACTTAAAAGGAATTATCATACTAAAAGTGAAGCTATATTGTAACTCAGAGGGAATATGTGGAAAAAGGTTATGATAAGTGATACTTAGAAGTGCTTAAAAAAATAAATAAAAAAAAAATAAAAAAAAATAATAATATTATTTATTGATAATTTGTTTTGTTAACTATAAGTGAGAGTTAAATTCTAATATTTAAATTGGGTATATTATTACACATTTGTTGTGAATAATCATACTATAGCTGGCTATGTCCTCATTGTTTTGTTATATTTGGCTATATGATGTTTAGACATATGTTAAGTGGTTTATTCCAAATATACATGATAGTTATTGTTGTCATTAAGTCCATGCGGTTTAACACTATTCAGTAGGTGTATCCATTTACACTCCATTTGAGTAGTGTTTGCTCTAAGTTGCCTCCTCTAATGCCTAAAGTTGCCTTTTGCAGTACTGAGAATTTCAGCAAAGAATCATTACTGTTGTGTTTATGATAAAAGTGCCTAGCCACACTGGTTATCAGTTTGTCTTTCTCCATGTCCTTATGGGCGTTTCTAATGTTCCTGCTATGTTCCATTATTCTTGTCCTTACTTGTCTTGTCGTCATTCCGACATAGAACAACTTACATGGACACTGGAGGACATAGACAACACCTGTTGTGGTACAGGAGAAATGATCAGATAATGTATGTTTGTTTGCATATTTATCATCAATGTCCTTAATTTTCCACACCTTGGGACATGTGCTGCATGTTCCACATGGGAACATCCCTTTAGATTGGCAGGCACTTTTAGGCATATGAATGTAGTGACTTGTGACCAGTGTGTCTTTCAGATTTTTCGGTCTTTTATATCCAATTGAGACTCTATCCCCGATCTGGGTTGCTAGTAGGGGATCATTTTTTAAGATATGCCAGTGATCATTTATTATAGTTGTTATCTGTTTTATTTGCGGGTTATATGTCGTAATTAATCTTGGTTTGTTGTCCTGCTTTTTCTGACGTGGTTGTATGAGTCTTTGTCTGTCTTCCTGTAAGGCCTGTATTCTGGCTTTTTTATGGACCTTTTACTATAGCCTCTGTCTTGAAGTCTGTTGGACAGTTTAGATGCTTCTTGCTTGAATGTACTTAAATCAGAACAATTCCTTCTTAGCCTTGTAAATTCTCCTTTTGGGATGGCCTTAAGAGTGCAGGGGGCATGGGCACTAGTGTGATACAGCAGGGTATTGGTGGCTGTTTTTTTTCGGTATATAGTTGTGCTCACTCTTCCTTCTAGATCAACTTGTATTTGTAAATCTAAGAAGTTAACCAATTCTTGACTGTATTCATATGTGAGTTTGATGTTTAACTTATTGTTGTTTAAGACATTCATAAACTCGCATAGTGTTGGTTCAGGGCCATCCCAGATAAACAGTATATCATCTATATACCGAATCCAACAGGGGATGTACTGTGTATATCTGTCATTATCACTTATGAATACTGTTAGATTCTCCCACCATCCTAGGAACAAATTTGCGTACGTGGGTGCGCAGGCTGTACCCATTGCGGTACCCTGTGTTTGTAAGAAGAAGCGATCTTTGAATGTAAAATAATTATGATGAAGTACAAAGTGTAATAATTCTTTGATGAACTGATTGTGATCATGATTGTCATTCACATTTGTGCTTAAATAATAGGAAATTGCCTGTTCCCCCAAATGATGTTTTATGTTGGTGTACAATGATTCCACATCGGCTGTTATGATAAAGGAGTTAGGAGATAGTATCATGTTGTTTAATTTTTGTAACACCTCCATAGTATCCTTAACGTACGAAGGTAGTGTGTACAGATACTCCCTCAGTCGTTGGTCTATGTATTGACTTGGTTTTTCAGTGAGACTGCCGTTGCCTGACACTATGGGCCGGCCTGGAGGTTTCTGAATATCTTTATGTATCTTGGGAATCATATAGAATGTGGCCGTAGTTGGATGTTGTTGAGATAGAAATTGTTTCTCAGTACTATTGATGATTTTATCCTTATAAGCCTTATCTATAATCTTGTTGTACTTTTCACTGTACATAGCAGTGGGATTGCCAAAAAGTTTTTTATAGCAGTATTTATTGTCAAGTTGTTTAGTAGCTTCTTCAAGATACATGTTCTTATCCCATAGAACTATATTACCACCTTTATCAGATTGCTTTATGATGGTGTCATGCCATGTGTGGATTTCTTTTAATGCTTTTTGTTCTTGTTTTGTAAGGTTAGGACTTGTTTTGAGATCAGGCAATTTTTCTATTTTATCACAAACCATTTCATTGAACACTTGGATCTGTGGTGATAAATGGCTAGGAGGAATGTATTTCGATTTATTTTTGATTTGTTGTCTCCAGTCAGTTTCTGGGGATGTGATTTCTGAATTGTCATTTAACAAGTCTTGTAGATCTTGCAAAGCCAGTTGATCTGTCATAGTCCAATCATCTCCAAGTTCTTTTTTGGCATATAGTTTTTTCAACAGTAGCTTTCTAGTGTACAGATTAATATCTTTAACAACTTCAAATTTGTTTAATTTGTTTGTAGGACAAAAACTAAGACCTTTAGACAAAACAGAGATGTGGGCTTGATCTAGAACATGGTCAGTTAAATTTACTATTTTTAAGTGCCCATCCTGATCTTTGAGAATGGGCTTGGCTGTCTACTTCTTGTCTCTCTTTGAGGAGTGGTTGATGGCTTGCGCTTGTTGGGTCTTGAATCTTGTACCTTGTTGCTGCCCGGTATCGTGCGCTGCCTGTCCGTTGTAATGCCTAAAAAAGAGGAAGGGCCAGTAGATGTTGAGGGAGCTGATGGGTCATTAGGGGTTAAGGCTAGTGTTTGTAACCTAGTATATACTCTGGGTTGAATGTTCATTTCACTGTTGATGCTTTCTATAGAAGTGTTAGAGTCAGATATTTCAGATTCACTATCATTTTGTAGTGTTGTGTTTTGATACTGATTGTTGTTTCTTGAGCGAATGTTGTACCTTTTCTGCCATTTGTACACTCTTTTGTTTAAATAATCAGTTTGATCTCTTTGGTATTTCTGTTTTTTTGTTTGAATGAGTTCATTTTCTAGTTTGTCCAGCTCTGATTGGTATTGAGTATAGAGATTTGTAAATTTTTCTAAGTTTTCAAAGTTTTTTAGATTGTCATTGTAGGTTTTTATTTCTGCTTCTAAGGAAGCTTCTTCATCTGCTTCTATTAGTATCTGTATTAGTGTAAATGAGCAGGTTGTCAATGCCTTTTCCCATCTTTCTATGTGTTCTGGTTTTTTTAAATCAAACCCAGGAAACATTTTGATACGTAATCCTCTAGGGATCATTTTATCTTGTAAATACTTTTGAAAAAAATGTAAATTCCACCATCTCTTTGTGTGTTTGTATAGTGTCTTATGTGACTGGCATAATAGGTCATTGATCTGATCTTCACCTACATTTTGAGGTGGTTCATTTGACATATTGAAGATTGAATTAAGATCTTGCAATCTTTTTTGTTGTCTTAGTAATAGATCATTCTGTAAACTCATTGTAATAGTTCTCAGTAATAGGTTTTTTGGAAAACCTAGTATAAACACTAGGTGTACGTACTAACGTATTAGGGAGAAGTTTGAACCTTTATTCTTTGAGGTTTGAAGAATTATCTGCCTAAGGCCTAGATTTAGAGTTCGGCGGTAGCCGTCAAAACCAGCGTTAGAGGCTCCTAACGCTGGTTTTGGCCGCCCGCTGGTATTTGGAGTCAGTGATTAAAGGGTCTAACGCTCACTTTACAGCCGCGACTTTTCCATACCGCAGATCCCCCTACGCCATTTGCGTAGCCTATCTTTTCAATGGGATCTTTCTAACGCTGGTATTTAGAGTCGTTTCTGCAGTGAGCGTTAGAGCTCTAACGACAAGATTCCAGCCGCCTGAAAAAAGCAGGAGTTAAGAGCTTTCTGGCTAACGCCGGTTTATAAAGCTCTTAACTACTGTGCCCTAAAGTACACTAACACCCATAAACTACCTATGTACCCCTAAACCGAGGTCCCCCCACATCGCCGCCACTCGATTAAAATTTTTAACCCCTAATCTGCCGACCGCCACCTACGTTATACTTATGTACCCCTAATCTGCTGCCCCTAACCCCGCCGACCCCTATATTATATTTATTAACCCCTAACTTGCCCCCCACAACGTCGCCGCAAGCTACTTAAAATAATTAACCCCTAATCTTCCGACCGCAAATCGCTGCCACCTACGTTATCCCTATGTACCCCTAATCTTCTGCCCCTAACATCGCCGACCCCTATGTTATATTTATTAACCCCTAATCTGCCCCCCACAACGTCGCCGACACCTACCTACACTTATTAACCCCTAATCTGCCGAGCGGACCTGAGCGCTACTATAATAAAGTTATTAACCCCTAATCCGCCTCACTAACCCTATCATAAATAGTATTAACCCCTAATCTGCCCTCCCTAACATCGCCGACACCTACCTTCAATTATTAACCCCTAATCTGCCGACCGGAGCTCACCGCTATTCTAATAAATGTATTAACCCCTAAAGCTAAGTCTAACCCTAACACTAACACCCCCCTAAGTTAAATATAATTTTTATCTAACGAAATAAATTAACTCTTATTAAATAAATGATTCCTATTTAAAGCTAAATACTTACCTGTAAAATAAATCCTAATATAGCTACAATATAAATTACATTTATATTATAGCTATTTTAGGATTAATATTTATTTTACAGGCAACTTTGTATTTATTTTAACCAGGTACAATAGCTATTAAATAGTTAAGAACTATTTAATAGTTACCTAGTTAAAATAATTACAAATTTACCTGTAAAATAAATCCTAACCTAAGATATAATTAAACCTAACACTACCCTATCAATAAAATAATTAAATAAACTACCTACAATTACCTACAATTAACCTAACACTACACTATCAATAAATTAATTAAACACAATTGCTACAAATAAATACAATTAAATAAACTAGCTAAAGTACAAAAAATAAAAAAGAACTAAGTTACAGAAAATAAAAAAATATTTACAAACATAAGAAAAATATTACAACAATTTTAAACTAATTACACCTACTCTAAGCCCCCTAATAAAATAACAAAGACCCCCAAAATAAAAAATTCCCTACCCTATTCTAAAATACAAAAATTACAAGCTCTTTTACCTTACCAGCCCTGAACAGGGCCCTTTGCGGGGCATGCCCCAAGAATTTCAGCTCTTTTGCCTGTAAAAAAAAACATACAATACCCCCCCCCAACATTACAACCCACCACCCACATACCCCTAATCTAACCCAAACCCCCTTAAATAAACCTAACACTAATCCCCTGAAGATCTTCCTACCTTGTCTTCACCATCCAGGTATCACCAATCCGTCCTGGCTCCAAGATCTTCATCCAACCCAAGCGGGGGTTGGCGATCCATAATCCGGTGCTCCAAAGTCTTCCTCCTATCCGGCAAGAAGAGGACATCCGGACCGGCAAACATCTTCTCCAAGCGGCATCTTCTATGTTCTTCCATCCGATGACGACCGGCTCCATCTTGAAGACCTCCAGCGCGGATCCATCCTCTTCTTCCGACGACTAGACGACGAATGACGGTTCCTTTAAGGGACGTCATCCAAGATGGCGTCCCTCGAATTCCGATTGGCTGATAGGATTCTATCAGCCAATCGGAATTAAGGTAGGAATATTCTGATTGGCTGATGGAATCAGCCAATCAGAATCAAGTTCAATCCGATTGGCTGATCCAATCAGCCAATCAGATTGAGCTCGCATTCTATTGGCTGTTCCGATCAGCCAATAGAATGCGAGCTCAATCTGATTGGCTGATTGGATCAGCCAATCGGATTGAACTTGATTCTGATTGGCTGATTCCATCAGCCAATCAGAATATTCCTACCTTAATTCCGATTGGCTGATAGAATCCTATCAGCCAATCGGAATTCGAGGGACGCCATCTTGGATGACGTCCCTTAAAGGAACCGTCATTCGTCGTCTAGTCGTCGGAAGAAGAGGATGGATCCGCGCTGGAGGTCTTCAAGATGGAGCCGGTCGTCATCGGATGGAAGAACATAGAAGATGCCGCTTGGAGAAGATGTTTGCCGGTCCGGATGTCCTCTTCTTGCCGGATAGGAGGAAGACTTTGGAGCACCGGATTATGGATCGCCAACCCCCGCTTGGGTTGGATGAAGATCTTGGAGCCAGGACGGATCGGTGATACCTGGATGGTGAAGACAAGGTAGGAAGATCTTCAGGGGATTAGTGTTAGGTTTATTTAAGGGGGTTTGGGTTAGATTAGGGGTATGTGGGTGGTGGGTTGTAATGTTGGGGGGGGGGTATTGTATGTTTTTTTTTACAGGCAAAAGAGCTGAAATTCTTGGGGCATGCCCCGCAAAGGGCCCTGTTCAGGGCTGGTAAGGTAAAAGAGCTTGTAATATTTGTATTTTAGAATAGGGTAGGGAATTTTTTATTTTGGGGGTCTTTGTTATTTTATTAGGGGGCTTAGAGTAGGTGTAATTAGTTTAAAATTGTTGTAATATTTTTCTTATGTTTGTAAATATTTTTTTATTTTCTGTAACTTAGTTCTTTTTTATTTTTTGTACTTTAGATAGTTTATTTAATTGTATTTATTTGTAGCAATTGTGTTTAATTAATTTATTGATAGTGTAGTGTTAGGTTAATTGTAGGTAATTGTAGGTAGTTTATTTAATTATTTTATTGATAGGGTAGTGTTAGGTTTAATTATATCTTAGGTTAGGATTTATTTTACAGGTAAATTTGTAATTATTTTAACTAGGTAACTATTAAATAGTTCTTAACTATTTAATAGCTATTGTACCTGGTTAAAATAAATACAAAGTTACCTGTAAAATAAATATTAATCCTAAAATAGCTATAATATAAATGTAATTTATATTGTAGCTATATTAGGATTTATTTTACAGGTAAGTATTTAGCTTTAAATAGGAATCATTTATTTAATAAGAGTTAATTTATTTCGTTAGATAAAAATTATATTTAACTTAGGGGGGTGTTAGTGTTAGGGTTAGACTTAGCTTTAGGGGTTAATACATTTATTAGAATAGCGGTGAGCTCCGGTCGGCAGATTAGGGGTTAATAATTGAAGGTAGGTGTCGGCGATGTTAGGGAGGGCAGATTAGGGGTTAATACTATTTATGATAGGGTTAGTGAGGCGGATTAGGGGTTAATAACTTTATTATAGTAGCGCTCAGGTCCGCTCGGCAGATTAGGGGTTAATAATTGAAGGTAGGTGTCGGCGATGTTAGGGAGGGCAGATTAGGGGTTAATACTATTTATGATAGGGTTAGTGAGGCGGATTAGGGGTTAATAACTTTATTATAGTAGCGCTCAGGTCCGCTCGGCAGATTAGGGGTTAATAAGTGTAGGTAGGTGTCGGCGACGTTGTGGGGGGCAGATTAGGGGTTAATAAATATAACATAGGGGTCGGCGATGTTAGGGCAGCAGATTAGGGGTACATAGGGATAACGTAGGTGGCGGCGGTTTACGGAGCGGCAGATTAGGGGTTAAAAGTGTAATGCAGGGGTCAGCGATAGCGGGGGCGGCAGATTAGGGGTTAATAAGTGTAAGGCTAGGGGTGTTTAGACTCGGGGTACATGTTAGAGTGTTAGGTGCAGACGTAGGAAGTGTTTCCCCATAGGAAACAATGGGGCTGCGTTAGGAGCTGAACGCTGCTTTTTTGCAGGTGTTAGGTTTTTTTTCAGCTCAAACAGCCCCATTGTTTCCTATGGGAGAATCGTGCACGAGCACGTTTTTGAGGCCGGCCGCGTCCGTAAGCAACTCTGGTATCGAGAGTTGCATTTGCGCTAAATATGCTCTACGCTCCTTTTTTGGAGCCTAACGCAGCATTTGTTTGAACTCTCGATACCAGAGTTAAATTTATGGTGCGGCCAGAAAAAAACCCGCGGAGCGTTAACAGCCCTTTTACCGCCAAACTCCAAATCTAGCCGTAAGTGTTTTGTTTCTTAACTTTTATTTGTTTTGCTTAAAGTAATGCAATTTTAGATTAATACCTGAACACTTAAGAAGCAGTGCGTAAGCATAAGAAAAACTTTATTTACAAAAATGGGCTATCACTGCTGTATAAGCAGGTTAGTCCAAAAAGAATGCTTTTTTACACTTTAATTAAATTATATGGATTAGTTCGGTCGATTACTGGAACTTGAGACAGAAAAATATACCAGAATTTAAAATATAACCTTTATTAGTTTAATTTAAAAAAAAGACAGCATAAAATATGTGTGTATGCTACCCTTTGGAGGTGTTAAAAACACACTCTCTGTTGAATTTATTCAATCCTTAGCCTTTGTAGTGCTAGGTATATGAAATACTTAGTAGTTCTGTTATAAGACCAAGATTGTGTTATAGGTATATGTATCTGTTAATCTACCCTAGGGCTGTGTGGCCTTATGTATGGCCAATCTATTAGATTACCACAAGGGGATATTGGTACGTTGTATACTTATTTCAATTTAGCTCTGTGGTCTATATTTGTAAGTTTGCTCTTAAGGTATTTCAGCAAAAGTGTATAGCACAGCTATGGATTTTAGATATTTGCTGCGTAAATTTAGGTTCTTGTCTGATGGATCTTTACAGGAAAACTGAACCCAATACTCGAGTATTAATCCACAAACAACCAAATATATACATATGTGTGTCGCGCTAGGTTTTATAGATTACCACATTGTAAGTTACTGCAGTATAAGACTTAAGCTATATTACTTAGTTGTCTTGTAACTCTGACGAGTATAGATTAGATTCTGTGTATTTGTACGTCTACAGCTACGAGGGGGGTTGACAGACATGTACTTGTTTTGATTAGCGATAGTCTGCACTTAAGAACACTACACGTTGTTGTGTCTAATAATTATCGTTTGGCATTATGATAAGTTTTAAGATTTCACAAACTATCAGCATCTGTATCCAATATATACTTGGATTACTTTTTACTTATACCACTTTATTCCAGTGTGACATATTATATCTTGTCACACTGCCTATGCTTAAATGGTACTGTAGCGTTACAAAATATCAGCTTATAGTAACTGACATAAAATATCCAGTATTATGCCGTATTATTGATACAAGATATCCGATTTCTAGTCCGTTTCTACTCTGTACCCTTCTGTAATAGTATCCGGTATTACTGCACAAATATTAACTATAATCTTGATCTCTCTAGTTTAAGCTAATATAGCGTTGCCAGCATTATACTATAGAGACGCACCAGTTAACAAAAATTTTTTACGCTAAGATAAGTAACAGTTATAACTGCTTGTGCCTGTGAAGAGCCACAAATTACTAAGTATTGACTTTAAAGAAATAATTTTTAAGCTAAAGTATCTTAAATTGTTTTTTCAACAAGAGAGGCAATTTAAAATAACGAGGACCCCTGATGCAGCGTTTCACTAACGCATCCTCAGAGGGGTTACCCGGGCCGGCATACTACCGGAAATGTATAGTTTTCATATGTTTGTGCAGTAGTATTGCTACTCCGCAGTTTTTATTAGGACCATTGGTGGAGATTACCTCCCCGACCCATTTGATCTTAAGTTTAACTGCTTCTATCTCATTAAGATGTGTTTCTTGAAGAGAAACCAGATCAGGCTGCAGCCCAGCTAAGGTTCTAACAATCAATTTACGTTTCACTGGTGAACTAATACCCCCCACGTTCCAGGAAAACATCCTAATTTCCGCTGTCATTTTTTACTAATATTGATAATCAACAGTTTATCCTTATAGAAAAAGAGGGAAAAGGGAGAAGGAGGGAAGAAAAAAAAAAAGTGGGGAAAAAAAATAAAATAAAAACAGATCCAGAAAAAACTTGGATTTCTTATCCTCGACAAAACTCTGAGCATACTTCAACATAAAATATTGATATTTCGTCATTATCCCACTTTCTTTAAAAACTCAATTACCTCAATTATTTCACTAAATATCTGCCTATTACCATTATCTTTTATTATAATTCTGGCCGGATAGCTCAGCCAAGCATTGATGCCTTTATTTATTAGTTGCGTACAATACGGTGCCATGGCTTTTCTCCTAGCTGAGGTCTCGCCAGAGAAATCCTGGAACAACAATATTTTGTTGTTCCCAAATATCAATGGCTCTTTTTTCTTTTTATAAAGACTAACGCCTAGATTTAGAGTTCTGAGGACAAAGGGGTGCGTTAGCTATGCGTGCTTTTTTTCCCACGCACCTTTTAAATACCGCTGGTATTTAGAGTTCACAGAATGGCTGGGTTTTCAGTGCGTTAGGCTCCAAAAGGGAGCGTAGAGCATAATTTAACTCCACTGCAACTCTAGATACCAGCGGTGCTTATGGACGCGGCCAGCTTAAAAAACGTGCTCGTGCACGATATCCCCATAGAAAACAATGGGACAGTTTGAGCTGAAAAAAAACCTAACACCTGCAAAAAAGCCGCGTTCAGCTCCTAACGCAGCCCCATTGTTTCTATGGGGAAACACTTCCTATGTCTGCACCTAACACTCTAACATGTACCCCGAGTCTAAACACCCCTAACCTTACACTTATTAACCTCTAATCTGCCGCCCCCGCTATCGCTGACACCTGCATATTTTTTTAACCCCTAATCTGCCGCTCCGTAAACCGCCGCTACTTACATTATCCCTATGTACCCCTAATCTGCTGCCCCTAACACCGCCGACCCCTATATTATATTAATTAACCCCTAATCTGCCCCCCACAACGTCGCCTCCAGCTGCCTACACTTATTAACCCCTAATCTGCCGACCGGACCGCGCCGCTATTATAATAAAGTTATTAACCCCTAATCCGCCTCACTCCCGCCTCAATAACCCTATAATAAATAGTATTAACCCCTAATCTGCTTTCC
Source organism: Bombina bombina (assembly GCF_027579735.1). Classification (NCBI taxonomy): domain Eukaryota; kingdom Metazoa; phylum Chordata; class Amphibia; order Anura; family Bombinatoridae; genus Bombina; species Bombina bombina. The sequence continues at coordinate 1,009,105,896 of NC_069503.1, forward strand.
CTAACATCGCCGACACCTAACTTCAAACATTAACCCCTAATCTGCCGACTGGAGCTCACCGCTATTCTAATAAATGTATTAACCCCTAAAGCTAATTCTAACCCTAACCCTAACACCCCCCTAAGTTAAATATAATTTAAATCTAACGAAATAAATTAACTCTTGTTAAATAAATTATTCCTATTTAAAGCTAAATACTTACCTGTAAAATAAACCCTAATATAGCTACAATATAAATTATAATTATATTATAGCTATTTTAGGATTTATATTTATTTTACAGGTAACTTTGTATTTATTTTAACCAGGTACAATAGCTATTAAATAGTTAAGAACTATTTAATAGCTAAAATAGTTAAAATAATTACAAAATTACCTGTAAAATAAATCCTAACCTAAGTTACAATTAAACCTAACACTACACTATCAATAAATTAATTAAATAAAATACCTACAATTATCTACAATTAAACCTAACACTACACTATCAATAAATTAATTAAATACAATATCTACAAATAAATACAATGAAATAAACTAACTAAACTACAAAAAATAAAAAAGAACTAAGTTAGAAAAAAATAAAAAAATATTTACAAACATTAGAAAAATATTACAACAATTTTAAACTAATTACACCTACTCTAAGCCCCCTAATAAAATAACAAAGCCCCCCAAAATAAAAAAATGCCCTACCCTATTCTAAATTAAAAAAGTTCAAAGCTCTTTTACCTTACCAGCCCTGAACAGAGCCCTTTGCGGGGCATGCCCCAAAGAATTCAGCTCTTTTGCCTGTAAAAAAAACATACAATACCCCCCCAACATTACAACCCACCACCCACATACCCCTAATCTAACCCAAACCCCCCTTAAATAAACCTAACACTAAGCCCCTGAAGATCTTCCTACCTTATCTTCACCATACCAGGTTCACCGATCCGTCCTCGGAAGTCTTGATCCAAGCCTCGGAAGTGTTGATCCAAGCCCAAGCGGGGGGCTGAAGAGTGACGTCCATCCTCGGGCTGAAGTCTGGATCCAAGCGGCGGCTGAAGAACTCCATCATCGGGCTGAAGTCAGAAGTCCATCATCGGGATGAAGTCTTCTATCAAGCAGCATCTTCAATCTTCTTTCTTCGTGAGCGGAGCGGAGCCATCTTCTTTCCAACCGACGCGGATCCAACCTCTTCAACCGACGCCTACTCGCCGAATGAGGGTTCCTTTAAATGACGTCATCCAAGATGGCGTCCCTCGAATTCCGATTGGCTGATAGGATTCTATCAGCCAATCAGTATTAAGGTAGGAATATTCTGATTGGCTGATGGAATCAGCCAATCAGAATCAAGTTCAATCCGATTGGCTGATCCAATCAGCCAATCAGATTGAGCTCGCATTCTATTGGCTGTTCCGATCAGCCAATAGAATGCGAGCTCAATCTGATTGGCTGATTGGATCAGCCAATCGGATTGAACTTGATTCTGATTGGCTGATTCCATCAGCCAATCAGAATTTTCCTTATCTTCACCATACCAGGTATCACCGATCGTTCCAGGCTCCAAAATCTTCATCCAAGCCCAAGCGGGGGCTGGCGATCCATAATCCGGCGGCAGAAGAGGTCCAGAAGTCTTCATCCTATCCGGGAAGAAGAGGCGATCCGGACCGGCAACCATCTTGATCCAAGCGGCATCTTCTATCTTCATCCGATGACGACCGGCTCCATCTTGAAGACCCCCACCGCGGACCCATCTTCTTCTTCCGACGACTTCCCGACGAATGACGGTTCCTTTAAGGGACGTCATCCAAGATGGCGTCCCTCGAATTCCGATTGGCTGATAGGATTCTATCAGCCAATCGGAATTAAGGTAGGAAAATTCTGATTGGCTGATGGAATCAGCCAATCAGAATCAAGTTCAATCCGATTGGCTGATCCAATCAGTCAATCAGATTGAGCTCGCATTCTATTGGCTGATCGGAACAGCCAATAGAATTCGAGCTCAATCTGATTGGCTGATTGGATCAGCCAGTCGGATTGAACTTGATTCTGATTGGCTGATTCCATCAGCCAATCAGAATATTCCTACCTTAATTCCGATTGGCTGATAGAATCCTATCAGCCAATCGGAATTTGAGGGACGCCATCTTGGATGACGTCCCTTAAAGGAACCGTCATTCGTCGGGAAGTCGTCGGAAGAAGAAGATGGGTCCGCGGTGGAGGTCTTCAAGATGGAGCCGGTCGTCATCGGATGAAGATAGAAGATGCCGCTTGGATCAAGATGGTTGCCGGTCCGGATCGCCTCTTCTTCCCGGATAGGATGAAGACTTCAGAGCCTCTTCTGGACCTCTTCAGCCACCGGATTATGGATCGCCAGCCCCCGCTTGGGCTTGGATGAAGATTTTGGAGCCTGGAACGATCGGTGATACCTGGTATGTTGAAGATAAGGTAGGAAGATCTTCAGTGGCTTAGTGTTAGGTTTATTTAAGGGGGGTTTGGGTTAGATTAGGGGTATGTGGGTGGTGGGTTGTAATGTTGGGGGGGGGGGGTGGTATTGTATGTTTTTTTTTACATGCAAAAGAGCTGAATTCTTTGGGGCATGCCCCGCAAAGGGCCCTTTTAAGGGCTGGTAAGGTAAAAGAGCTTTGAACTTTTGTAATTTAGAATAGGGTAGGGCATTTTTTTATTTTGGGGGGCTTTGTTATTTTATTAGGGGGCTTAGAGTAGGTGTAATTAGTTTAAAATTGTTGTAATATTTTTCTAATGTTTGTAAATATTTTTTTATTTTTTGTAACTTAGTTCTTTTTTATTTTTTGTACTTTAGTTAGTTAATGTAATTGTATTTATTTGTAGGTATTGCATGTAATTAATTTATTGATAGTGTAGTGTTAGGTTTAATTGTAGATAATTGTAGGTATTTTATTTAATTAATTTATTGATAGTGTAGTGTTAGGTTTAATTGTAACTTAGGTTAGGATTTATTTTACAGGTAATTTTGTAATTATTTTAACTATTTTAGCTATTAAATAGTTCTTAACTATTTAATAGCTATTGTACCTGGTTAAAATAAATACATACAAAGTTACCTGTAAAATAAATATAAATCCTAAAATAGCTATAATATAATTATAATTTATATTGTAGCTATATTAGGGTTTATTTTACAGGTAAGTATTTAGCTTTAAATAGGAATAATTTATTTAATAAGAGTTAATTTATTTCGTTACATTTAAATTATATTTAATTTAGGGGGGTGTTAGGGTTAGGGTTAGACTTAGCTTTAGGGGTTAATCCATTTATTACAGTAGCGGCGAGATTCGGTCGGCAGATTAGGGGTTAATAATTGAAGTTAGGTGTCGGCGATGTTAGGGAGGGCAGATTAGGGGTTAATACTATTTATTATAGGGCTATTGAGGCGGGAGTGAGGCGGATTAGGGGTTAATAACTTTATTATAGTAGCGGTGTGGTCCGCTCGGCAGATTAGGGGTTAATAAGTGTAGGCAGGTGGAGGCGACGTTGAGGGGGGCAGATTAGGGGTTAATAAATATAATATAGGGGTCGGCGTTGTTAGGGGAAGCAGATTAGGGGTACATAAGGATAACGTAAGTGGCGGCGCTTGGGGGTCGGCAGATTAGGGGTTAATTATTGTAGGTAGCTGGCGGCGACGTTGTGGGGGGCAGGTTAGGGGTTAATAAATATAATATAGGGGTCGGCGGTGTTAGGGGCAGCAGATTAGGGGTACATAAGTATAACGTAGGTGGCGGTCGGCAGATTAGGGGTTAAAAAAATTTAATAGAGTGGCGGCGATGTGGGGGGACCTTGGTTTAGGGGTACATAGGTAGTTTATGGGTGTTAGTGTACTTTAGAGCACAGTAGTTAAGAGCTTTATAAACCGGCGTTAGCCCAGAAAGCTTTTTAACTACTGACTTTTTTCTGCGGCTGGAGTTTTGTCGTTAGAATTCTAACGCTCACTTCAGACACGACTCTAAATACCGGCGTTAGAAAGATCCCATTGAAAAGATAGGATACGCAAATGACGTAAGGGGATCTGCGGTATGGAAAAGTCGCGGCTGGAAAGTGAGCGTTAGACCCTTTTAATGACTGACTCTAAATACAGCGGTAGCCCAAAACCAGCGTTAGGAGCCTCTAACGCTGGTTTTGACGGCTACCGCCCAACTCTAAATCTAGGCCTAAGGATCTCAATCTCATCCTGAAATCTCAGGAGTTTGAGGATAGCCATCCTGGGTCTGGTGGTCCCATTGGTGACTGGCTTCCTGGGACCTACTCTGTGGGTTCTCTCAATTACCAGGGGTACCAAATGTGTGGGCATACCCAGCGCCTGTGGTAGAGTAGTTGAAGAAAAAGTCATGAGATCCTCAAACTTGTCCCAGTGAATGGTGAGTGTATATATATATATATATATATATATATATTTTTTAATGTGATAGAAGAATTAATAGTGTGTGTAATTACTTAAGTTAGTGTTCCAATAATTAGGCAAAAAGTCCTAACAAAACCAATTTACTTTGCTGATTTCCACTGACCTATGTCTTGTGTATTAACAACTAGCAAAAAAGTAGAAAAAGAGAAAGAAAAAAAAAATTTGATTATAAACAAGTCTCAAAGTTATGTGCTTTTACCTTATAACTGTTCTTATAAACTGAAGGTTGAAATGTCAGTTATAACCTGTCTGTGATCATATATAACCTGAACATAACTAAGATGCCCTTATGCAGATAATCAGACAAATATGTTAGCAGTTTTTGACAGTCTTTGCACAATATATGAAACTTATAAGAAACACCTTATAACTATAGATAAACAGAGTTAGCAGTGCATTTCCTAACGGCTAGATTTGGAGTTTGGCGGTAGATGGGTTGCTAACGCTACGCGTGGTTTATGTCTAATGCACGGCATTGTTTGACGCCGGTATTTAGAGTTCAAACAAAACCTTCTAACGATACTCCTAACGCGTGTATTTCACACGCGGAATCCTGCCCGCGTTAGACAGTCTCCCATAGAGATCAATGGAAATGCAAACAAACACGCTTTTTATATCTAACACTCGATCTCGCGAGAAATACGCACAGCTCGGTCATATGACGCATACCACATCATGCACAACAATAACACGCCGCAAATGTCACAACAACAATCACTAAACATAGCACATAAGCATTACACATTCAGAAGCGGGGGGAATTTTATTGAAATAAAATACAGGGAATACGCATATACTTTAAGATGCGGAAATACGGAAAATAACAACAAGGAAAAAAAAAAAATACACTAGCAAAATACTCGCATTCAATATTACTATATATTAGGACAAACATACATATACAACACTTCACTAATACCACACCATCGCAAATTCACATTTAAACATAATACTATTGGACAATGTTATAGAAAACGACCACTATGACATCATCGCATTCAACACATTCCACAAATACTAACTCCAAATGAGCATGCGCAAATTCACACACCTAATACACATTGCACAAATAATAAGTAAGAATAAAGCACACCTGAACACAATTTACAACGCAACCCGGTACATCATTAAACATTTACACAGGGTATATAAGCACCACACAAGAATGGCTTCTCTCACTGTGTTGCTGGTGGGTTTTTGGAGATTGGAGCTTAGAGATTTTGTGCATTATTGTGAGTCAGTTAGTGGTAGTGAGAGTTAGTGGTAGTGGGAGTTAGAGAGGTAGTGGTAGTGGGAGCTAGAGAGGTAGTGGTAGTGGGAGTTAGAGAGTTAGTGGTAGTGGGAGTTAGAGAGTTAGTGGTAGTGTGAGTTATTGAGAGTTAGTGGTAGTGTGAGTTAGAGAGTTAGTGGTAGTGTGAGTTAGAGAGTTAGTGGTAATGTGAGTTATTGAGAGTTAGTGGTAGTGTGAGAGAGTCAGTTAGTGGTAGTGTGAGTTAGTGAGCGACAGTTGGTTTGGGTGAGTGTGCGAGTGCTTTTTCTGTACACTTAACACATTTACACGCAAACACATTCAATACATACATACACACACTTATCAATAACACTACACACACTCCATACCCCATACCCTCTCATACTACACTCCATACCCCATTCCCTGTAGTCCCATTCCCTTTCATCCCATTTACTCTTATCCCATACCCCATCCCCATCCCATCCCCATCCCCTAGTTACATTTAGTTTACATATCCTCCTTTTAGTCTTCTTCTTCATTTTGTTCATTTAAATACTCCTTACCCTCTTTTATTTATATCCCTTTCACACTTTCTGCACTTATTTTAGTCTTTTTAGTTCTTTATTTTGACCCCCTTTCATTTGATCACACTCACTTTTTGTTTGCTTAGTTGGGGTTTAGTTTAGGGAAGAGATGGAGGGCAGGCAGGGGAGAGGTAGAGGGGGGAGCAGAGGGAGAGGGAGAGGAACAGGGCAGGAAGGGGGGCAGGAAGGGGGGCAGGAAGCGGGGGTGGAAGCGGTGGGTGGACCCAGCCACTTGGTTCAAGATGAACAAGTGGCTGGGCCCAGTGGCGGACAGAGTAGGGCTTCACAGTCCGGGAAACAGAGGGCATCGTCACAGGGGAAGGCCAAGGCGACTAGGGAGGCGAGGTTTTCGATGGAGGCCCTCGTAGAAGCCTATATGGCCAGGTATAGGAGGCTGCAGCATCAGAAGACCACCCCGACTGAGAAGAGGAAGCTCTGGCATGAGATAAGGAATGCAGTCAATGCAGTGGGTGGCCGGAACAGAGATATGGACTCTATTAAACATCGATACCAGGACTGCAAGATGGATCTTAAGAAAAAGTTAAGCCGGGAGGCCGGACATGCCGCAGGAACCGGTAGCGGCCCTGCACTGGAAATCGATTACTGCCGATGGGAGGAAATGTTGCTTCCCAGCATCTCCGAGGTGGATATAGTCGGTATCGGAGGAATTGATACCGGGAACCTGCCATTCTCATCTGATGGTAAGCTCATTTAAGAATAAATTAACATACAAATGTATTTCAAGGGACATTATACGCAAACCTTTACTTTCATGATTAAGGTAGAGAATACAATTTTAAACAACATTCCAATTTACTTATATTACCTAATTTGCTTCATTCCTTAGATATACTTTAATGAAGAAATAGCCATGCACACGGTGAACCAATCACAGGAGGCAGCTATATGCAGCTACCAATCAGCAGCTTCTAAGCATATCTAGATATGCTTTTCATCAAAGAATATCCAAAGAATGAAGCAAATTAGATAAGAAAAGTACATTAGAAAGTTGATTATAATTGTATGCTTTGAAATCATGAAAGATAAAACATTGGGTTTCATGTCCCTTTAAGGATCAGATTAATGCTATTACGTTGTTTACACGCATTCACAATTACTTTGCGGTTACATCAGTATCTAGGCTATAGGTTAGGTGTGCATTTAAACAGACTGAAAACAAACGCTAAAACATTCAGATTGACCAGAGATATCACAAACACGGTTTAGAAAATGCGGAAATCGTATTGATTGTTAGATTTAAAATTGGATTAATGAGGCTGCATTTGTAATTGTATCGTAAGCTAAGTAATTTAAAGCTTTATTTGGAAATATGCTAATATATACATTTATTTCTTTTTCAAATATACAGAGTCTGGGGAGGAGGCAGCACAGCAAATACAGGCTCCTCCTTTTCCCCGGGATGAGAGTGGTGGGGATGAATCTCCACCTCGGAGGGAAGAGGCCCCCCTTGACGAAGAGGCCCCCTTTGATGAAGAGGACCCGGAAGCAGAGGAAGAGGCCGCGGAAGCAGAGGCCCCTCAAGGACCAGCAGGCCGCTGTGCACCAGCAGGCCGCCGTGCACGGACAACCCGCCGTGCACAACAAGAGGAAATAGCGGAGGTGCGGGTTCTACTAGACTACATTGACCAGATGCATAACTCCCGGATACAAAATATAGAAGGCAGAACTAGAATTCTTGAAGGCCAAAACCAAATCATTGAAGGACAAAACCAAATCATTGAAGGCCAAACCCAAATCATACACCTCCTTACTCGAATAGAAGAAGGCCAAAACAGAACCTTTAGACTCCACCAAGAGATGTTTAATTTGTTCCGGGAGGCGCATGCTGGTCTGCCTCCTGCTGGTCTGCCTCCTGGTCCGCCATCTGCTGGTCTGCCTCCTGGTCCGCCATCTGCTGGTCTGCCTCCTGCTCCTGGGCCTCCTGCTCCTGGGCCGCCATCTGCTGGGCCTCCTGCTCCTGGGCCGCCATCTGCTGGGCCTCCTGCTCCTGGGCCGCCATCTGCTGGGCCTCCTGCTCCTGGGCCGCCATCTGCTGGGCCTCCTGCTCCTGGGCCGCCATCTGCTGGGCCTCCTGCTCTTGGGCCTCCTGCTGCTGGGCCTCCTGATGCTGGGCCTCCTCCTGCCGGGCCATCTTCTCCTGCCGGGCCATCTTCTCCTGCCGGGCCATCTTCTCCTGCCGGGCCATCTTCTCCTGCCGGCCCATCTCCTCCTGCCGGCCCATCTCCTCCTCCTCACCTTGGTCGTCCCAGTACTCTTCCTTCCACTCTTCCCACAACATATCCAATGAGAACTCGTCGGAGTCGGCAGTTGACCCTCCCAGAGCCTCAGCCCCGTGGGAAGAGGGGAAGGAAGAGGAAGTAAGTATTTGTTTTCATGTTTAATGTTATTTTTATTTAATGTGTAATGGATAGGTATGTAATGATGTGGTTTTCATACACTTGTGGACCACACTCTGTATATAATCTACTTCTATGAGACCGGGTCCATGGAGGCAGATTGTTTGCAGAGTGTGGGTTATAAGTGTGTGAAAACCACATCACATACCTAACCTTGTTCATGATATTGATTGGTTTCTGTGATGTGATGTCCAAACTGTTTCCCGAATCGCAAACAAAATTACCATTACAATTATCCATGATGGCATATTACTGTTTGAATGCCAATAACACAGCTTAAAGGGACAGTCAGAATTATTGATTACAAAGAAAACACTGTATTACGTATTATCAAGTTGGAAACAACAAAACATGGAGAAATACGTGTGACTTATGTGCTTACCCTTGTATCTATGCCTATGAAAAATGACCACTTATTTGTTGTTCTGACATAACAACATTTTAGACATCAATGATCAATACATGGTAAATATGCTGTATGAGCACAAGGTTTTAGATATACAAATGCTATCCAAATGCCCTCTAGTGGTCAAATTGCATAATGATTACATGCACTCTTCAAGCTCTAAGAAATGAGCCCACGAACCTCATAGGTTTAGCTAGCAAATTAAAATAAACACAGACAAATGATTAATTGGTGAGAAACCTTTGATATCATTGATATTACAAAATTGACTTTTTTAATAATGCAAAACATGATTTGTTTTCTAAACTGTCCCTTTAACAAAATTACATATGCTAACATATACTTGCAGATTGTTGGTATATCTACATGTACTTGTTCAAACAATAAATATTGAAAACAGATTTATATTGACGTGTTAAATAAAGTCTATTTTCTTAAAGAGACATTATTGTGTTAATTTATTTTTATAAAGACATTTGTTTTAACAATGAATATGGTTTAAAGTCCTTTTAGGAGTGGGGGGTGAAAATATGCTAACAATAATATATTTGGAGATTAACCAATGTGGAACTCATACATGATACAAAAATCAACATTTGCATTAAAGGGACAGTATACTATATTTTTAACAGAACTGCATGTAATAGACACTACTAGAAACAACAAGATTAACATATACTGATATCAATATTACAAAGCTTTAAACACTTTCTAAGAAAATCGGGTTATCTCTATTGAAAATATAGATGAACCCCCATTACAACCGTAAAACAAGACAATACCCCATCATTAACATATGAAAAGACCCTTTACACAAACAGGAGAAAGCTGGTGATGGTACTCACATGAAACTTTGAGGCTTGGCGAGGAGTCTGAAAATTACTTACATTTTATTTGAACAGAAGCAAAATGAGACGTGTATTTGTTAAACAATGGACTATCTAACTAGAGACCAAATCAAATATTTTGATTTATAATGTGAGTGTCTAATGAACCTTTAATAAAATATACGACGAAATTACATTTAGAAGAAGTCAGCATCATATATTTAGCATATGATAAAGATAAATGCATATTGATTACTTTATTCTAACACAATAGCGCATATTTATGAATTAGATATCTTTAACATTAAACACAACAGTCATTTTTCATAAAAAGGAATATATTGTTGACAAACATATTAAACAACATGGACTATAGAGATTTGCACTTGCCTCGAAATATCTTATGCATGAAAACATTTTGCTTTCGTTCGTTTATTCAACCAGACATCCAGCAAAAGAGAATGTAGTGGTCTTTATCAGCTATGGGTCAACAATGTAACATGATGCAAACAATCCATATTCGCCATGTTTTTAAACTTGGCTTCTCATTCACAAACATGTTTAACGTGCACAAACAAATATTGCGGGACTACGTAATACAATCAGACATTTTTTACCTTTGCATGTGATGTCTTAATTAACATGGCGCTTCCTTGATCACGTAAGAACGCAATCCAATAAAAGGCACATTCTTGATCACGTAAGAACGCAAACCAAAAAAAGGCGCATCCTTGATCGCGTAAAAACGCCATCCAATAAAAGGTGCATCCTTGATCGCGTAAAAACGTCATTCAATACAAGGAATCATTGGACAGCCTGGCAGGTGACGTCTTAAGCAACATGACGCATCCGAGATCGCTGAAAAAACGCAGCCAATACAAGGACTCAGTTGACAGCTTGGCATATCACTAAGAAGCGTATTTATATTTTAGTAACTAGTATGTGTCTAGATTGCTATCTAGGAATGTCACGAAATCATGAATCATCTTTTCGGACTTCACTGTCCCTTTAACTATAGCTATGGTGTATATCTTTAACATTTAAAAGATACACATGAGAAATACATATGCCATTGATGTTTTAAGATATGTTTAGATTGTTTTGGAATAACAATAATGACACATGTATTGATCAAACGTGTCATTTATTCAAGTTGAAATATGGTCAGCCTACCTATAGCCATATTTGGGAGGAGAAGTATTTTTTAACAATATTTGGAAAAAGATATTCCTCATCTAAAATATGCGCATTACACACAGAGATTGATTTGGTTACACTTTTACAATAAGATAGAATTTAAAATGAAATACATGTGCTGTCAACATTACAATAAGATTGTTTATTAATAAGATTATATGTCCTTGTTCATGTAAAAAGGACAAAAACGCTTTAGAAATGGAAATCCATTCATTAACAATTGTGCTCACCATCACTTAAAGGGACATGATTTTTATTTTTAAAAAGAGGATACACAGAGACAATACTATTTCAATAAAATGAACACTTTACAGGGATTATATCATTGTATCAATCCTCAGATCATTTGTTAAAGGTGCATCAATTCATGCAGAGTTTATAAATACACACATGGATGTGAAATTTGAAATATACATATATAACAATCTATATATACATATATAAAATAATTACTATGCTAATCATAATCATGCAATGATAAAGCTTTTAGAAAAATATATAAAGACAAATAATAAAATTACATTGGAGATGTTAATCTTAAAGTCATTTACAATTGTATAACATATATGATTCAGGAAACACCATTATTTTTGGTAGGTCCCTTTAAGGATCAACAAGATAAACTAGAGATTTCAATCAATGACATGAATAATGAGGACAAAGAATCGTGCAATGACATGTCTGTTATTAGTATGTCAGAAAACATCAACAGCGTTTATAAATAATCTGGTAAAGATCAGGAAAATTGGAGCCATATGACAAGGTAACAGAGTGCATCACAGTCCATGAAGAGAGTTGCCAAGGGCCAGCATAGCCCCATTGGAGACATATGACAAGGTAACAGAGTGCATCACAGTCCATGAAGAGAGTTGCCAAGGGCCAGCATAGCCCCATTGGAGACATATGACAAGGTAACAGAGTGCATCACAGTCCATGAAGAGAGTTGCCAAGGGCCAGCATAGCCCCATTGGAGACATATGACAAGGTAACAGAGTGCATCACAGTCCATGAAGAGAGTTGCCAAGGGCCAGCATAGCCCCATTGGAGCCATATGACAAGGTAACAGAGTGCATCACAGTCCATGAAGAGAGTTGCCAAGGGCCAGCATAGCCCAATTGGAGCCATATGACAAGGTAACAGAGTGCATCACAGTCCATGAAGAGAGTTGCCAAGGGCCAGCATAGCCCCATTGGAGACATATGACAAGGTAACAGAGTGCATCACAGTCCATGAAGAGAGTTGCCAAGGGCCAGCATAGCCCCATTGGAGCCATATGACAAGGTAACAGAGTGCATCACAGTCCATGAAGAGAGTTGCCAAGGGCCAGCATAGCCCCATTGGAGACATATGACAAGGTAACAGAGTGCATCACAGTCCATGAAGAGAGTTGCCAAGGGCCAGCATAGCCCCATTGGAGCCATATGACAAGGTAACAGAGTGCATCACAGTCCATGAAGAGAGTTGCCAAGGGCCAACATAGCCCCATTGGAGCCATATGACAAGGTAACAGAGTGCATCACAGTCCATGAAGAGAGTTGCCAAGGGCCAGCATAGCCCCATTGGAGACATATGACAAGGTAACAGAGTGCATCACAGTCCATGAAGAGAGTTGCCAAGGGCCAGCATAGCCCCATTGGAGACATATGACAAGGTAACAGAGTGCATCACAGTCCATGAAGAGAGTTGCCAAGGGCCAGCATAGCCCCGTTGGAGCCATATGACAAGGTAACAGAGTGCATCACAGTCCATGAAGAGAGTTGCTAAGGGCCAGCATAGCCCCATTGGAGACATATGACAAGGTAACAGAGTGCATCACAGTCCATGAAGAGAGTTGCCAAGGGCCAGCATAGCCCCATTGGAGACATATGACAAGGTAAAAGAGTGCAACAGGCACAACAATAAACAGAAAAAAAGGCCAAATGGCAACCATAAAAACAAACATCAACATGTGGACGGAGGATTCTTATCAGCGCCCTTGGAGCATCTCCAGATCCTCCACTTACTGGTCATCCCCTTCATCGTCCTGTGCCTGTCCAGCTACAGATTCAAGCATTGAGTTCCACCGCCTCATCTGACGTAGAGTCATATGCTGAACCTGTAGCTGGGCCTGCATGGTGTCGGCCATCCCTCTCAGGACAGCTGCGTTCCTCAACACGGCCTGCTCTACGCGTGCTAGACCTTCTAGCGTGAGCCATGTTGAGTCACAGCCTAAAATAAAGAAAAAAACAAATATTAATGATAATTACACAAACAGACAAAATAAAAAGCAAAGATACATTGTCATCATAAAGACAAATCATTCTTTAAATTAATTTGTTGACATTGATTATTTACACATGAAATATGTTATTCAGACAGACCTAAACCATTAAATGGACATTTTAATCCAACATGTTGTCCCCTTTAATTGGTTTTTGATGATCCACTTTTACAGCTTGAGTGTCTAAAATCTTGTAAAAGGCTTTACATTGTACTTACATTAGCAATTTAAAGATTTTTGTTATACTGTGGTAGGCACACCTATCCTTAAACATTTTGGTGTTGAGGACAAGCTGTGTAAACATAGCAACCAGAAGAAATTACATTCCCACTGGGTTATGCAAGAGATAATGTATGAACATTTGTACATACATTGTTGGATCTAAATAGTGGTGATTGGTATATGTAGTGATATCAAATTAAAGGGACAGTAAACCTAAATATTTTAGTTACTGATTCAGATAGAGCATGACATTAAAAAGAATTATTAATTTACTCGTATTCTTTAAATGTTAGAATTCTCTAGCTATATTTTAAATGCAAGAATGTAAGTTTATAGGGCAGGCCATTTTTGGTTATCAACTTTGGTTGTCCCTGCTGATTGATGGATACATTCATCCAACAATAAAGAAATGATGTCCATATTTTATTGGAATAAAAAAAAATATAGGCATTTCTTTGTTTCAATAAAGATAGCAAGAGAATGAAGAATAATTGATAAGAGTAGTAAATTATAAATTTGATTAACATTGCATGCTCTATTTGAATCACAATTGAAAAATTTTCATTCAGTGTACCTTTAAGTATCTTATAATGTTGATTTTGAATTATACTTACAGCTGTGCCTGGGAAGGACAATCCGACACCCAGGACAATGAAGGTTGAGACAGGGGGAAGGGATGGGATTGGGTTGTGGAGGGATGGGATTGGGTTGGGGAGGGATGGGCTGCTTCTCTGGGGTAGCCCGTACAGCTGGGGAGTGGTGAGTTGGGGGCTGGGCAGCTGGGGTAGCTGTACGGGCCAAAAGACGGGGAGAGCAGTGAAGGGGGACGAAGGGGCATTTTTTGGTAGGGATAGGACAGGACAAATGGGAAGGGCCGGGAGGGGCAGGGGGCTGGGCAGGGGGCTGGGCAGGGGGCTTGGCAGGGGGCTGGGCAGGGGACTGAGCAGGGGGCTGGGCAGGGGACTGGGCAGGGGAGGAACAATGATGACCAGAAGCGGAGGATCCATCTGAAATAAATATAATAAATATATTAACATCTCATACATCATGAAATCAAATAAACGCATTTCAACTTGATTATGTTTGCAATATACTTAGAAGTGTGTTTGAATTTCTAAACAATGATGACATGAGGATATGGTATGCATATAGGCACTCAGATGAATAGCAATGACTGTCTGTACAATTCTAAAATTATTATTGTGGTTTGGCCTAGAATATGCATGTGACATCATGATGGCATGAATTTCAAATCCAAATATTTAAACAAATCCAAGCATATCTTCATGATGCCTGATATATAAAGGGGGCAGTAGTGTATTTGAACAGACAAATAATATTCCTTTTTAAAGTGCAAAAGCTGTAGACTTTGAATGTCTTCAATAAAATGATTTCCAATAAAGCAACATGTTGGAAACATGCTAGATATATTTCACATACCATCAGACTTCAAGGGAGTCTCTTCCTCCTCCATCCCACATGTTAAATCAATCTCTGTAAAACATAACATGTTGTGTACACGTTAAGATCAGATATTATAACATATGTTACTGTTGCTCAAAGACACACATCAATGTTGCATTAAAGATATACACACCCAAAGTTATGATTTACATAATTTTGATGGAGCATACAAATGACATTAGATTTGTTATTCTCAATGATTCAGATTTTCAATTTATTGTTTGTATTAATTTTTAAATCATAAAAGCATAGTACATTGAACATTTAAGATTTCTCATGTGTGTATCACTTGATGATTGTTGTAAAAAATTAACATGGAAACAAACATATGCTATACATCTTCTGAATAACAAAGGTGTAGACTAAGAAAGTTTTAATTCTTAATCTTTCAATATTCAAATAAAATGAATATATAATCAGAGGAGTAAATTATATGTTTGTTTCAAATGTTATGCTTCATCAGAATCATGCACATAATATTGATTACCAATACACCTTCAATGACATATAAATGAGTCAATGGACTTACCAGAAGACCGCAAGGGCAGCTCTGCGTCGGTGCTAGATTCCTCTGGGCTCCCCACACCAATTCTCTCTATGAATGATATAGATATATATTAGTGAACACATTTGGGATATCACTAAATCACATCTGTATCGATTTATAAGAATAATCAACTTGAAAATGTGAAGAATAGAGCAGTCATTATAAAAAAAAATGCTTTATTGAATCAAGGGGATTCTGTAAAAAATGATGTATTGAACATATGTTTAATTTCTGACTATATTAGACATCAAACTCATCTCATACGATGCTATTGCATATCTAAATATACCCATTGATCAATGTTCTTAAAATAATACACACAAACCACATTTTGAATAACAGCTGTTGACAAATATAAACAAAGACATGTGGCACATCGAGCCATTTGTGCAATGTACAGTAATCTTGTTTAGGACACAACACATATTGATCACAATACCAAACCAAATTGATTAGTACAAATATGTAATCATGGTGCTGTTAGAGTATGCTTATATCTATCAAGTAACTCCAACAGTGAATATGTGAATTATATATCAATATTGTCTAATCCAAAGAATGTAAGGATTAATGAATCTATTGTTTATTAAAGGGACACTGACATGATTTATTTCAATCATTGATTTCACTGTTCAAACTGTTCCAAATGATTTAACATTGACTCCTATTATAATTTGAATGTTGCTACATTTTAATCTTAAAGGCAGATAAGCAATATTGGATTCAATAAATATTGTTTGTTGAAGGTATCCACCAATCATCAATAAAAACCCAGGTTGGTCAACCAAAATTGAGCTGCAGATAAACGTACATTCTTGATTTTAAAATACATTTAGCAATAGAATATTTCACATATGATTATAGTATTAGATTTAAGTGTTGCTTAATATTGCATGCTCTATCTGAATGACAACATTAATAATTTTAGCTCAGTGTCCCTTTAATATAAAAATATATTGATTTGACAATGTTGGTGTTAATGAATTCTCTACTCCATATGTTGATGTAATGAATGGGATTGAGCATGCAATTCCAATCTAATATGTTATCTAAGGATATCCTAAGAATTATTTAATTTTCATCTATTAAAGGGACATGAAGCTCTAAATGTGTAATTGTATACTTTTTTAAACTATGTACTACTGTTATCTGAACACATGATTTTAACTTTTGACCCAATGCCAATTTATGCATAAAAAAACAGCCGGATAATACCAGTAATGCATTGTTTAACCTAAACTAAAATCAATATGTTTTTAGAAGAACTAAAACAATAGACTGAACTAATGTAGCTCATAAAATGTTTACAAACAAAACAATAAAATCACGTTTAAAAATCATTCAATGTAAAATTTAGTTGGCATGTCCCTTAAATGATGTGATCAATTTTAAAAATGGAATCTATATTTTTAAAATCAAATCATATGCAAAAGTGTGTGAATTTTTTCAAAATGTATACAAATAAGATTAAGCAATACACAAGGGAAGAATATAAATTGGACATTCAAAGAATCTTACATTAAAATTAAGATATCCAGAATAGATGGGATATCTTAAATTCGAAAAAAATTCAGAGTAGTCTTACAATGTAATCCTATGGTTTTTTTTTATTATTCTTATTTGTAAATATTTTAATAATCCATTTTGCAGATACATATAAATATTGAACAATGTGGATTTAGTATGTAATGTTCTGTCCATGTTTCTAAGACAAATGTCAATTAAAATGAGACATACCATACTGTGACAAGCCCTGGCTTGAGGATCCAGCACCAACATCCAGATCTATAATATATTAAATGAGGATTGAATATCATTAATACAAATCCTGCCATGTTTAAAATCTTTACATTATTAGCAAATCAATTAAAAACTATTAATCTTTTGGTAGTCCCATGAGTTAATTGTTTCCTCAATTAAATTCATGATAAATATATCCTGTACTCTTATTTTCAATCAGTTGTGTTGTTTACTGTAGCTTTAATTATTTTTTTGTGTTATTTCATTCTCATCAATTGATGGGCATATGTTATTATTTTTTTGGATTCTGCTATTTTTTTTTATTATGTATAATATTGAAAATAAGAATACTGTATTCTTCACATATATAATAATTCACATTTCATTTTGACCAACATGTATAAAGCAATGCCACTTACAGCAAACCCATGTTAACGTGTATGCGCAATTCTAATTTTCGCGATCATTGCGCAATGATTCCAAGCGGAATTACGCATCCGTCATTTGACCAACATGTATAAAGCAATGCCACTTACAGCAAACCCATGTTAACGTGTATGCGCAATTCCATTTTCGCGATCATTGCACAATGATTCCAAGTGGAATTACGCATCCGTCATTTGACCAACATGTATAAAGCAATGCCACTTACAGCAAACCCATGTTAACGTGTATGCGCAATTCCATTTTCGCGATCATTGCGCAATGATTCCAAGCGGAATTACGCATCCGTCATTTGACCAACATGTATAAAGCAATGCCACTTACAGCAAACCCATGTTAACGTGTATGCGCTATTCCATTTTTGCTCTGTGACGCATATTCTGTAGAGCGCAAGAAACATCATTCCTATTTCATGTGTCACTAATCTAAAATCAGATATCTAAACATCATATGTAGTGTATGTTGTGAGATCTGTATAGGTTTAGTATCTGACTATATACACATTTTCTAAAATTCTAATCAAATATTAAGATATTATATGAAGTTGGATAGTTACCTGGTTCAGATTGTCTTTCATCTCCTCCCAGGCCACCGGACGGAGAAGCAGCTGCCCTGGCCCCCACGTCAGGACTTTCAGATCCCGCAGCTGGGAGGGAAGAAGAGGAGGCCGAGGATGGCGAGGATCTAAATCTTTTGGGGACCCGGAGAGTGAGGAGCTGGCATAAAGTCACCTCATAAGGGAGTAGGTATAGTTTCCGCGGGGCCTTTCTTTGGCCCCCTCTTTTACGGGCTTGTACCCAGTCCCTTATGAGGTTGACTTTTTTGTCAAGCGCAACCTCATTTCTCTGAATCTCCTCATGATTTGATCCTGGCTCCTCTGGACGCCACACACCAATTTAACCGCATTGGTGATAGACTCCCAGAGGGCCTTCTTAACAGGCGCATCTGTCGACCTCCTCTTGTTCCCAAACAGCTGGGGATAAAAGTCCTTGACGGCGTGGACCAGTGCAGCGCTCTCCTGCTTGGTGAACCTGGGAGATGACATGCCTGCTGGGTTGTCCAATAAATATATTATAATAATATAAACTGCCTGCAGACATTAGAGAACTGACAAAGATGGCAACGTGTAATGGACTTTTATATGGTGAAGTAAACATGAGATGCACCATGGGACAAGTTATCTGTACATCTGATTGGATAAAAGTTTGAAATATTGTTAGAATGTCTGTGAGACCATCCTGACTCAAGTTGTCTTTGTGTCATGAACTCTCATTGGCCGTTCCTTAATGTTTCATATCTTAGTAACTTCCTTACACATACCTCCTGGTGGTGCTGTTACTTCATTTTTCATGTAGACTTATTTGTAACTCATGGGCCTGTCATGCGGATATGTGTGACGCAGATTTAATATCCTTGATCCGTTAAATCTTAATGTTTAAATTAACTTTAAAATCTAATACTGTCACATTATTAAATGTTGTATACATTTTTCGGTTTAATAACGGTCTGTTTCTTTAATACAAATACACATTTAATATTGTATGTCTTTATTGTTCATAAAATCAATTTGTTGACTTATTGTGAAGTATTGACATTGCTCTATTAAATGTATTTTAGAATGCACATTGATTGTGTGCTATTGTGTGACATTAGACTCTAATGATTAAAGAAGCAAATCTGGTGTTTCAAGATCCGTTTCCCACGCAACATTTCAGAATGTTCAAATTCAGGTTATAATGTCAGTAACTTGGATAATCTGTTTATAGATGTTAAACTGTTTGTTTGTTTGTTATTAGTAAATAAACCTCAAGCTTGTATTTGTCTGAACTGCTCATATATGTTATTGTGCAATGGCGTCTTTATTTTTAAATAGACATTACAAACAAACAATTGTATCAAATGATCTGTAGAGATAGAAAATTGTTTAGACTTTAAAATGTAACTCAATTTATCTTTGTATTTAGATATCCTCAACAGAAGAAATTTAAATGCACATGGTTGAGCCAATCACATAAGGCATCTCTGTGCATCCACCAATCTTCATCTACTGAGCCTATCTTGATATGCTTTTCAAGCAAAGTATGTCAAGATAAGAAGAGAAGTAAATACACTCTTTAAATCTCTTAAAGGGACACTGTCCAAACAAATTTAGCGTTCGTGATTCAGATTGAGCATGAAATGTTAAGCAACTTTATAATTTAATCCGATTCTCAAATGTTAAGAATTATCTTGTTATCTTTCTTTGCAAATCAATAATGATATTTTAGATTACGGACAATTTTTGCAAAAAACCTGGGTTGTCCTTGATGATTGTTGGATAAATTAATCCAACCAAAAAAAAAAAGTTCTGTCCAGAGTACTGAAGCAAATAAATTATCAATTTAATGCCTTATTTTTAAAGTAATGATAGCAACATCACAAGGAACATTGATAATATGAGACAATTTATAAAGTTGCTTAAAATAGAATACTCATTCTGAATGTATAAATCATTAATTTTTTAACTGTCTCCCTTTAAGTATATTTTGAGTTCATGTCCCTTTAAAGAGACATTTCACAATAATGCTTGAAAAATCATAAACCTAGGCACCTTCCTTTTGCTAAATTAGTATAACATATGAGTAAAGCATATTTAGATTAACTTCTGGATTGTTTTACACACTGACTGAAATATATATTGTAATGGATGTATTTCGCAGTCTTCAGCTTAGAGGGACATTAAGCTATATGTTATTTATGCATTTTGGATAAGATTATAATATTTGAACAACTTAATATGTTTTGGTATTCAATCATTAGATTGTAATTATATATATTCTTGGATTAAATACATATCTACATAGGCTATTTTGATGCTGATTGTTGCTTGCACATAGATGCCTTATGTAATTGACTAAGATATGTGCATTGATGTATATTTTTCGAAGTACATTTAAAGACTGAATGTAATTCTATAGTACTTTCTAAATATGTTTAAATTCTTTTATGATTTTTTAAAAATCAATACACAATATACTTTGTGAATGTCCCTTTAAGGACAAAAACATTCGGAATGTTGATTTAACATTGTCGAAAGAAACTAAAGGGGAATGAAAATTATATATAGATATGTGATGTCTAACCCTAGAGGTAAGATTTTAAAAACTACATAATATTAATAACTATAGTTAAATGTCCCTTTAAATGACTCCACTAGAAAATAAAATCTATTAACATGGCATCCAATAACTAGCTTGTGCAAAATATGAAGTTAAATGACCTACCATTTATAAATTTAACAATTTATAAATTTAATAAAATAATGTTTTGAGATACCTAAGGAAGATACAAGATCTTATAAAATTAATTTTACATTCAACAACACTGTCACTTTAATGTAAGTGAACCACTTCCCCTTCTTAAAAGTGAAACAAAAAAATTTAGGTCAAATTCTGACTACATATCCGAAATTATTTTAACATCTAAGAATTTCACAAGAAAAGCATCGATGGATCTCACTCCCCAATTAATTTAAAAAAGATAGTTTAATTTAACATTCTCTGAATCAGTGGATTTTCTAAAATTAATGCATAATTTGATCTTATGCATGTGCTTGTCAAATAGACAACTACCAGTCATGGGAGTCAAATTGTTTTTTATTGACAGATTATATGGATATTTATTATAATCTGTTCAAAAGAGGGTATTTAATAATAAAATGTTGATTATTACCATTTAAAAATAAAATGTTTTTTAAACAAAACCAAAAACAAAAAAATATTCCTGGAAGTCATCAGATGACAATCTGAAATTAAAAAACAAAATTTGACAAAGTTAATACACACGTAAAATATTCATAAAATACATTTACAATCATCTTGTGTCTATGCTCTAACTTTGTGCAACATTTTATCAAGATATTTATGATTTAAATTTAAAAATTAATAAAATAAACATACACCATTATATTGTGTAATAAAAAATAAATTTAAATATCAGAATTTCTAATTATACATAATAATGTATATCACATTTCAATAATAAATATATATGTATGCTGAACATAAATGTAATATTTCATGTCCATTCAAATACCTCTATATCAACTATAATATGTATTCCTTTTTCTGATTGTGATACCTAAATATCTAATTATGAACTAAGTATGACTAATGTATGTACGCTACTAATATTCGACATTCTTCCTGTGATTCTTAACTAGCATGCATTGGTAAACCAACCTGGATAATGCATGGTCTTTGAAAGTCAATTCGGGGGTAAACAGTTGATCTTCAATAGGTGTCTTATTCATCATTTCATAAATAGAGGACTGAAAATCCAATCTAAAAATTAGAAAATAATCTAAGTGTCTGATTGTGATACCTAAATATCTAATTATGAACTAAGTATGACTAATGTATGGAAGCTACTAATATTCAACATTCTTCCTGTGATTCTTAACTAGCATGCATTGGTAAACCAACCTGGATAATGCATGGTCTTTGAAAGTCAATTCAGGGGTAAACAGTTGATCTTCAATAGGTGTCTTATTCATCATTTCATAAATAGAGGACTGAAAATCCAATCTAAAAATTAGAAAATCATCTAAGTGTCTGATTGTGATACCTAAATATCTAATTATGAACTAAGTATGACTAATGTATGTAAGCTACTAATATTCGACATTCTTCCTGTGATTCTTAACTAGCATGCATTGGTAAACAAACCTGGATAATGCATGGTCTTTGAAAGTCAATTCAGGGGTAAACAGTTGATCTTCAATAGGTGTCTTATTCATCATTTCATAAATAGAGGACTGAAATACCAATCTAAAAATTAGAAAATCATCTAAGTGTCTGATTGTGATACCTAAATATCTAATTATGAACTAAGTATGACTAATGTATGTAAGCTACTAATATTCGACATTCTTCCTGTGATTCTTAACTAGCATGCATTGGTAAACAAACCTGGATAATGAATGGTCTTTGAAAGTCAATTCAGGGGTAAACAGTTGATCTTCAATAGGTGTCTTATTCATCATTTCATAAAATAGAGGACTGAAATACCATCTAAAAAAGTAAAATCATCTAAGTGTCTGATTGTGATACCTAAATATCTAATTATGAACTAAGTATGACTAATGTATGTAAGCTACTAATATTCGACATTATTCCTGTGATTCTTAACTAGCATGCATTGGTAAACAAACCTGGATAATGCATGGTCTTTGAAAGTCAATTCAGGGGTAAACAGTTGATCATCAATAGGTGTCTTATCATTTCATAAAATAGAGGACTGAAATACCATCTAAAAAAGTAAAATCATCTAAGTGTCTGATTGTGATACCTAAATATCTAATTATGAACTAAGTATGACTAATGTATGTAAGCTACTAATATTCGACATTCTTCCTGTGATTCTTAACTAGCATGCATTGGTAAACCAACCTGGATAATGCATGGTCTTTGAAAGTCAATTCAGGGGTAAACAGTTGATCTTCAATAGGTGTCTTATTCATCATTTCAAAAATAGAGGACTGTGAAATACCATCTAAAAATTAGAAAATAATCTAAGTGTCTCCAATAGGATGCCTCCACTGCCTTATTCTATCAAATAGTTGGCACTTACCATGTGAACATGTCTTTGTATGGTTTTCAAGGTCAGTAGATTTGAAAGATAATGCCAGACATGATCCCATTGGTATTCTTCAATTTCAATCTTGTCTTTTTCCACTGTCAGTCTGGGAATTCTTCACTGTCATTCTTCGAATTCTTCAGTCTTTACATGAAGTCATCTCCCTAATGGCATAAAATTGTTTTTTAAAATTACTAATACAAGTGTGTGAATCAGTTCTATACCCCTCTCCCACCCCCCATTTCTGAATATATTTCTGTCACTAGCTTACTAAGCGTGTGTAGCATCTTGTGTTATGTTCTATGAAGTGTGAAGATGAGTCATATTGAGCAGAACTAACCTCTAATGTGTGACATTGAACCATAGTCATGCTAGAGGTTAGTTATGCTAGAGGATCCCTTGCTGAGTATTTACATTTTAAGTAATGTGTAAACTAAATACTATTTTAGAAAATGTATGCCATATGATGTATTTGTGTACAATTCATGCCAGCAACAGTCCATACATTTATACTTACCAGCTGATGTCCTCTTTAAAAACCAGGTGGCAAAGACTCGCTACAGGACCCAATGACTAGAGCATCACCTATATTAATAAATGAAACACATTTTTAGCATTTGATGAACAATCCTAACATGTTTGCACAATTCTCTACTTGTCATTTCCCTAGAGTTCACATCTATTGACAATACTCCAGTCTAACTTCTATTATTTACCGTCTAAAGTGGCGGTTGATGATGTCTGCTCTGACATTGAGCCCCTCGTCCCGGAATGGCCCCTCTAGAACAGGATCATCCTCCTCATCTCTGAGGAGGTTTCGGTGCGCCTGGACGCCCTGCAGCATCCCAGCCCGCTGTGCAATATTATGCAGGACACTACAGGCTATAACGATCTTAGCCACCTTCTTTGGGTTGTACTGGAGGGCTCCTCCCGACCTGTCAAGGCACCTGAACCTCATCTTCAGGAGCCCGAACATTCGTTCAACCACCGCCCTGGTTCTCTTATGAGCCCTATTGTATCGCTCCTCAGACACATCAGTCGGGCTACGCAAGGGGGTAATAAGCCAAGGCCTGCTCATGTACCCAGAATCACCTATAAATGATGAACAGAACATAATTCAAACTGAATCCTCAAAATAGTATTTTGAGTCCAATAAAAGTTTGTGTACACGATAATCCACTAACAAATGTTTTATTTTTACAAGAATAATCTAGTTCAATATTATTCTCTATCTTCCCATTTCAGCTAAGACATGCTACATATGCGTATTTCTCCTAAACCAAACCTTGTGTAAAATGAAAACTAAATGGTTACATTGCATTCTCTGAGCATTTAAGGTAAGACATGCTACATATCTGCATTGAACTAAAACTAGACATTAGCGGAAAGAGACAATGACATGGTTAAATTGCATTAGCTAATATCTTCCCATTTCAGCTAAGACATGCTACATATGCGTATTTCTCCTAAACCAAACCTTGTGTAAAATGAAAACTAAATGGTTACATTGCATTCTCTGAGCATTTAAGGTAAGACATGCTACATATCTGCATTGAACTAAAACTAGACATTAGCGGAAAGAGACAATGACATGGTTAAATTGCATAAGTTAATATCTTCCCATTTCAGCTAAGACATGCTACATATGCGTATTTCTCCTAAACAAAACCTTGTGTAAAATGAAAACTAAATGGTTACATTGCATTCTCTGAGCATTTAAGGTAAGACATGCTACATATCTGCATTGAACTAAAACTAGACATTAGCGGAAAGAGACAATGACATGGTTAAATCGCATTAGCTAATATCTTCCCATTTCAGCTAAGACATGCTACATATGCGTATTTCTCCTAAACCAAACCTTGTGTAAAATGCAAACTAAATGGTTACATTGCATTCTCTATCTGAGCATTTAAGGTAAGACATGCTACATATCTGCATAGAACTAAAACTAGACATTAGCGGAAAGAGACAATGACATGGTTAAATTGCATTAGCTAATATCTTCCCATTTCAGCTAAGACATGCTACATATGCATATTTCTCCTAAACCAGACCTTGTGTAGAATGCAAACTAAATGGTTACATTGCATTCTCTATCTGAGCATTTAAGGTAAGACATGCTACATATCTGCATTGAACTAAAAGTAGACATTAGCGGAAAGAGACAATGACATGGTTAAATTGCATTAGCTAATATCTTCCCATTTCAGCTAAGACATGCTACATATGCGTATATTTCTCCTAAACCAAATCTTGTGTAAAATGCAAACTAAATGGTTACATTGCATTCTCTATCTGAGCATTTAAGGTAAGACATGCTACATATCTGCATTGAACTAAAACTAGACATTTGCGGAAATAAAAATAAATGGTTAAATTGCATCCTATAGCTGAACATTACGCTAACATTTTAAAACTACAGTGGCAATTGTCAAACTAATTAACCATGTTGTGCACAAATACTCACCAACGAGATAACCAGGGGGCATTTGTCTTTCCTCAAACTGTCTCCACAGGGACGACTGAGCGAGGATGCGGGCATCATGACAAGCTCCTCCAAAATTTGCACACACATGCATAATCCTCATCTGTGCGTCACGAACATACTGCACGTTGAGGCTATGAAAATGTTTGCGATTTCTGAAGGGCAAGTCATCAATTGGAGCACGCAGCGCAATGTGGGTACAATCTATGGCTCCCAAGACATTGGGCAATTGAGCAATAGCAAAGAATTCCCGCTTCAGGCGCCTCCAATCACCATCATTTTGTGGGAATCCTATGTATTGCTTACTGATATGTACCATGGCGTCCAGAAAGTTATCAAACACCACAGAGAATGTACCTTGAGCCAGGCCATGCATGTACATTTCTCCGGATTGAAAACTCCCGGAGGCCAGGACGTATAGACAACTTAGCATCTTACTCATGGCGGGAACAGCAGTCCTTATTCTTAAACGTGGCTCCAAATGAGGTTTAAGAAGATCGTAAAGGCCAATGAGCTGTTCGCGATTGAGCCGATACTTATCAGAAACCTCAAAGTCGCTCATGTTTTCCAAGGTGGGTCTCACCCTGTAGACACGAGGACCTCGAACCAGACTACCCCTTCGTCTCAGTCTGAGCCGCCGAGGCTGCCTGATTCGATCAACAGCTAGTTCGCCAATAGCAGCACCAGCAGCGTCTACCATGTCATCGTCATCCATCTTTCAAAACAGCGTAACAAGGTAAGCACTTGATCTGATGTGGATCACAAGTGATGCATTGGCCATGTTGTTTGGGGGATTTATAGTACAATTAGTCCAATGGTATTGAGTTTGTAATGATTGCTGATTGTATTCACTTGTTTGTATGTGAGCGGCGCGAATGCTTTCACAGTGGGCGTTTTTTTGTTGTTTGCTGAAATGTTGTTTTCCCACAATGAATCTCAATGTGAAAGTGTACAATATCACACATACAGTGCATGTTTGTAATGTTTGATCATATGCGTAATCAATATTTCTTAAACGCGATCTTATAGTAACAAGCACACGTCCAGGCTAACATGAATGAAAGTGCATAGTTGTGTATAATGTGCATCGAATGTGATCGATCAATGTTGCTGCAACATTGTTTGAAAACGATAAAGTAACATCTGCCATCTGTAGTATTGTATATATAAGTGATTGCCGAGCTGTCAATATTGTACGCGTCCCTTTAAAATCGCAATAATAATTCAGAACTTCCGGTCTGCCATCTGTAGTATTGTATATATAAGTGATTGCCGAGCTGTCAATATTGTATGCGTTCCATTCAAATCTCAATAATACTGAATAACTTCCGGCTGTCATCTGTAGTATTGTGTATATAAGTGATTTCCGAGCTGTCAATATTGTATGCGTCCCTTTCAAATCGCCATAAAAAATCTGAACTTCCGGCTGTCATCTGTAGTATTGTATATATAAGTGATTGCCGAGCTGTCAATATTGTATGCCTCCCTTTAAAATCGCAATAATAATTCCGACCTTCCCGTCTGCCATCTGTAGTATTGTATATATAAGTGATTGCCGAGCTGTCAATATTGTATGCGTCCCATTCAAATGGCACTAATACTGAATAACTTCCGGCTGTCATCTGTAGTATTATATATATAAGTGATTTGCGATCTGACAATATTTATTAATTGTCCCATTCAAATCTCCCTAATAATGCTGTTCCAAACTGTTATTTACGTATATGTTGTATTGCAGTATTGAGTGTTAAAATTCAGAAAGGGGAGGTACAGTCGTGAATCTGTAATGTGTATGGTTGAATCTTCTAATGACGTCATCATATTATTAACCTGCCTATGTAGTTCTGAAATCCTCATTGTGTTGTTGTATTGTGCTACATTGTTATTGTGTGCTGAATAAAATATAAATGTGTGCTTTGTGGTTGCGTGATGGGTGATGCGTGTTATGTACATATACGTATATATTGTGATTGTGTCCCACATATGCTGACTTCTATATAGCGGTCTGGCATTGTTGTTCCTTCCCATAAAGTGACATCTGTAATCTGGTGTACTGATGTTCTTGTTGTACGTAATTCCTAATGGTTTATTGTGATGGAATCATGATGTTAAAAGTACAGTAAAATCCATATGTTCTGTTTTGTGATTCCTAGAGAGAATGTAATGTGTTTTTCCCCCATCATTTGAATGTACATGTATGAGTGAATGCTAAAAGTAATGTATGTGCATCCATGACTGATCATGTGTTAAGCCTATGTAGATATGCAGTTGCTGCAAGCATATGAGTTGAATAAATGAAATGCAATAATAAAGGTAAACGAGAGGTGTTTCCCATTGTGTACTGTTTGTGAATCCTGAAATGTTTAAAATATTTTTGTGTCCGTTTAAATGTATTTTTTTTGATAAAAAAGTTTGTTACTAGTGATGTTGATTTGTAGTTGATGTAATATAAAAGTATGAAACAATTTAATGCTGTTGTGAATATTCAATAAGTACAATCCATAAGTTCACCATAGGGAAATAGTCATTTCTTGATCTATTTATCATAGCTGGGTCTAACGCAGAAAAGCATGTATTTTTTTCCTATTTCTAGCGCTGGTATTTGGAGTTTTTTTGTCTACGCTATTTGCGTGCGTTAGGGAAATCTGTCTTTCGCGTGCACGAGCACGTCTTCCCCATAGAAGTCAATGGAGGCTCCAAATTTTGGTAATTTTATTTTCAAACACTGGTTTTCCTCGTAAAGTGAGTGACGTCATGAGCTTGTGTGAAAAAGTAACTAAATCTTGTTCATTTTGTAATAAATAACTTTTTTGTGTATGTAATGTGGTGTATATTGTTTGTATGCATCGATGAGTGTATGTTTGTGATAATCTTATTAGTTAGATGTAGCTATATGAGGGTCTTTTCCCGTGTGTCAATGTAAGTCAATGGCAAAATGGATTTGTGTTTTTTTTTTCTAACACCCGAGATCTCGCAACTTTGATCCTTTGTATTTTGATGAAAAATTATTAAATCTGAAAAAAAAATAGTTTAGTGTTTGTATGAGTGTAAGTGTACTTTGTGTAATATTTGTTTTGTGATTCGTGGATGTTTATTTTGTCGGTATATGTTAACTACTGGGTTTTAACTGTCGGTAGAGATTTGTGCGTTGGGTGATTTTAGAGTGTCGGTAACTGAACTCTAAATATCGGAGTCCGTAAAAAACAAGCGTTAGGAGCCTCTAACGCTGGTTTTGACGGCTACCGCCAAACTCTAAATCTAGGCCTTAGAGTTTTGCATAACCAGCACTAATGCATGTGCATTTACAATTATACAATATGGCCCATACATAAAATTTTATCTAGGGCAGTTTAAGTCCCTTAATCAAAGATAGATCTGGCGAAGAAAAAAGAGACTGTCATGTATTGTTAATGCTTTTTGTAGATGACAATACACCAGACAGCAAAGATTATTATAACAGAGTCATTGATACAGTTCTTTACTTTTTTTTTCGGCTAAGTTCCAAATGTCAGGCATAGCAGTAATATTTAGCCTATAGTATTCAAACGATTTAGGCTGGAAGTTTGCTTGAAATCCTTCCCATATAACAAGTTATTTATTGTCAGAGTCAACGTTTTTTGTAATGAGAGAAATATACCATTTTATGTGGGATCAGTACAGACAATTATACTTGCGGGCTCTGTAAGACCATAACCAGGATGCCTTCCATATAACGAGCCGACCTGTAGCTGGGGAGACGCCAACCGCTACAACACCCTGAATTGCTGCTTTGGCTTCTGAGCGTTATCTCCGGTGGCCGTTCCTGGATCCAACGGCCGGAAGCCACACACGCCTCCGGCACCTCACTCCCGGATGCTGCAAGCGGATCCCTCCGCCGTCCTCCCAATCACGGCACTCTTTCAATCTGGGAGACAATGCTCCACTTCCCGGTATATCACTCTCTGCCACTCCGATAAGATGTTATGTTGTTGCAGGGCCCCCAACTTTGCACTTGCACCCTAGATTAGACCCGGCTTATCTGGGTAGGTATAATACTGTCAAAAGACTCTACAACCAGGGTAGACCACGGACTTTTACCTTATTTCTGGGGGTAACCACTGGATCAAAAACGAAAATAAAAATGCGGTAAAAACCGCAGGCCAATTTGGCCTTAATGAGTTCCTTCTCCGGCAAGATCACACTTGCCACGGCCCCTCTGTACCACAGAGATCTGGGGCTATGGAGCAATAAGAGTGGGATGCGTTGTTAGCAGTCGACCTGAACGCCGACATGAGACATGCTGCCATTAGTCTCCACCCCCACACAGGAACTTCAGCTCCACTACACAACTCACCAATGAATCGGTATTAGAGCTCTATACCTTTGTTTTAATGTGATTTTATATCTCACTGCTTATATCACAGATTTCAATATCCACACCAATAAATATATATTTTTTATATACATTATTATTTCTTCATCCTTATTAAGTTAACACTATATACTCTCTTCACATTGTTGAAAATTTATATCACATTATAGCTCCCCTTATTTGACTAATTTTTTTCTCAATTCATAGACAGTTGTTTGAAGGAACAACTGTAATTTTTAGGGTTTGAGCAATTTCAAAATATCACTAAAGGTGCACTCGCTCTACACTGCTCCTGTTACTTCCTTGATGCCACACAAGGTCACTTTTGGGCCTCAATAGGAAATGTCCACACTATAGGAGGTCAACTTCAACAAAGGAGACCACTGTGGATCTCAAGTGACAAACCTCGTTTTTTAATCTTTAATATGAGTTTTCTTCGTTGTGACACTGAACCCCCTTTTATATGTAAAAATTGAGATGAAGCGTACCCCCACAGAAATGGAGTAAATGTTGGGGGGATATATTATCAGGGCCTCTTTAAGACCCAGCTCGTTAATGCAATTTACTGTGAGCATTAAGATTAAATCATAGCCATTATTATCTGAAAATGTAGTGGTAACGCATATACCAAAGTAGGGAATAGGTAGCTTAACAATGATTTATATACTCTGAGAACCTGGTAGGCCACACATAAACCATAACCATATATCTATGTATATGCTTCTATAAAGTTGTGTGGGGGTAGTAAGCCATTAACATCTGAACACGTAGCTGCAGCTTTAAAGCCCTTGTTACTACTTTAACTTTTTCTAAACATTTTATATATATATCTCTATATTAAGACCCACACATGCAGCATTTAATTCTCTAATAAACCATAAAAATTGTGTGTTTTCTGTTAGAATCTTATATTAACACCTCCAAACATGTTTATCTCACAAAAAGAAGAAGAAGGCCCAAACATTTTAACAAAAGTAGGGAGTGTATATAATGCACTAGCCACTGTTATGATACACACTCCTGTATATGAGCTCTCTATATTTTAGTCAGACGTAGTGCCCTACTGAGGCTTGGAAGGGGCAATAAATTATAGGCTATTATGCACATGAAATTGAAAAGTAGCCCACTACTCAAGCCTATAAGAGGCAAATAAATACCGGTTATTATACATATTTTGAGGCTTAAATTGAATAAAACTGTATAGTATTTGTTTACATCTGACTATTAAAAACATATTAAAATAACTACTATCAGGAGGAAATCGTATCCAAAACTAAGGTCAAAGATTTCACAGATCAATATGAATATACATGTGAGACTATTCAACAGCAGCAACAATTACATAGCATCTACAAGCTTTACAAGGAAAATCAGACTGGCATGCCAGCCATAAAAAACAGATTATATCCAGTATTTTATAGGTCCATAGGTAAATATAGCTGAGAAATCCACGTGGGCGATATGTACCAGCATGCAGATATGGGGGGGCTATAGGAGGGTTGTATATCCCATAAACACTTTTCAAACTGGAGTCATCATAAGCATGGACACAAAGAAACCCCCAGAAGACAAAGGGTTGTAGCACAGTCGTCTCATCCTATACCCATTCTAAAAATATAAGCCGAGTTTCTTGGGCCCCCAGCTACATACTGGTCTAGCTGCCCCAGGGGTTTAAAGACCGTTACCCAATGTTCCCAATCTGGGGTATTTAACAGCTTACTGTGGAGGTACATCTTTCGGGCCCTCATGCCCACCTTCTCCCGTTTCTGTACTCGGACTAGATACCACTCAGGGGAGCCGGCCCACTCCCCTCCGCATCAGAAGGATTCAATTTCACTGCACTCCATTGCGCACTAACCTCCCAAGGCAGGTTAACTTTTTCTGTTGCAGCGTCTAGCTACTGCGTCACAAAAGGCCCATGCTTCCCTGGACTATCCTTGTCAAATTCCCCTGCCAAGATCGTTGAGGACATCTCCCGCAATTCAGGAACAGGGGAAGTCTTAATATCCCTTTGCTCCGCTGTGCGATCTGTAGGTGCCCGCTGGTACCCCACTGCCTGCCACCTCTGCTCACATAGCATCGCTGGTGATATTTCATGCGCTCCTGTAGGCCTCACTCTATTATTCCTCACTAGGTCTCTTTCTTCCTCCACCATTAGAATAAGGCTATCCAGACGATGTCACAAGTCGCGCTCCAACTCAGCAAAAAGATCTTTCAAAGCATTGTAGATTTCCCCCATTATTGTCAAATATAGCAGTTCCAAAACAACTGCTGCATCCGGCGTACCGGGCAATATAAGGATCTAAATTTTAGGCCACCGCCCAAGGTCCTGATGGTCTGGAACAAGTCTCTAGGATCGCTCGTTCAACAATCTTATATCTGTCAGGATTAGTAGTCTATGGCATATTTAGAATCTCTTTTTCTGAAGAGTAGATGGGTTTGTATATCTAGGATATGCGGTGGATATCCTCATAATTTCCTAGAGCTCCTGTATATGCAGCCATACTCGGTCGCTGCCCGGACACGCCCCCTTCATTGTATATTTTATATGTGATTTATATCATATTTCGTCAAATAAGTCTGAATCTGGTTTTAGACTTATCATCTTAGACACGTCAACTAGCTGACTTATTAAACTTATTTATGAGTATTTTAGAGTCACTCTGATAATCACCTATGCATATAATTATTATTTGATTATACAGCACTAACACACAAGTGTCCCAATTTTTAGCTTTCACCATTATAGGCTATTATTATTTAATTACTGCTAGATTACGAGTTTTTGTCGGTAAGGCTTGCGGCTCTAACGCTCCTTTTTTTTCCACTGCTCCCTTAAGCCAACGCTGGTATTACAGGTTTTTTTAAACCTGGCGTTAGCCGCAAAAAGGTGAGCGTTGAGCAAAATTTAGCTCCACATCTCACCTCAATACCAGCGTTGCTTATGGTAGCAGTAAGCTGGCTAAACGTGCTCATGCACGATTTCCCCATAGGAAACAATGGGGCTGAGCTGGCTGAAAAAAACCTAACACCTGCAAAAAAGCAGCATTCAGCTCTTAACGCAGCCCCATTGTTTCCTATGGGGAAATAAAAAATATGTCTGCACCTAACACCCTAACATGAACCCTGAGTCTAAACACCCCTAATCTTACACTTATTAACCCCTAATCTGCAGCCCCCAACATCGTCGCCACCTGCATTATACTATTAACCCCTAATATGCCGCTCCGGACACCGCCGCCACCTACATTATACTTATAAACCCCTAATCTGCTGCCCCCAACATCGCCGACACCTACATTATATTAATTAACCCTTAATCTGCCACCCCCAATGTCGCCGCAACCTACCTACATTTATTATCCCCTAATCTGCCACCCTTAACGTTGCTGCAACTATGTTAAATTAATTAACCCCTAATCTGCCACCGCCAACGTCGTCTCCACTATAATAAAGTTATTAACCCCTAAATCTAAGTCTAACCCTATCCCTACACCCCCCTAATTTAAATATAATTTAAATAAATATAAATAAAATAACTACAATTAAATAAATTATTCCTATTTAAAACTAAATACTTACCTATAAAATAAACCATAAGATAGCTACAATATAACTAATAGTTACATTGTAGCTAGCTTATGATTTATTTTTATTTTACAGGCAACTTTGTATTTATTTTAACTAGGTAAAATAGTTATTAAATAGTTATTAAGTATTTAATAACTACCTAACAAAAATAAGTACAAAATTACCTGTAAAATAAATCCTAACCTAAGTTACAATTACACCTAACACTACACTATCATTAAACTAATTACCTAAACTACCTACAATTAATTACAATTAAATTCAATAAACTAAATTACGGAAAAAAACCACTAAATTACAGAAAAAAAATTACAAGAAGTTTAAACTAATTATACCTAATCTAAGCCCCCTAATAAAATAAAAAAGTCCCCCAAAATAATAAAATGCCCTACCCTATACTAAATTACAAATAGCCCTTAAAAGGGCCTTTTGCAGGGCATTGCCCCAAAGTAATCAGCTCTTTTACCTGTAAAACTTTTTTACAATACCCCCCCAACATTATAACCCACCACCCACACACCCCAACTCTAAAACCCACCCAATACCCCCTTAAAAAAACCTAACACTACCCCATTGAAGATCACCCTACCTTGAGCCGTCTTCACCCAGCCGGGCACAAGTGGTCATCCAATCCGGCCAGAAGTCTTCATCCGATGGGGCAGAAGAGGACATCCAGACCTGCAGAAGTCTTCATCCTATCCGGGCAGAAGAGGACATCTGGACCGGCAGAAGGCTTCATCCAAGCGGCATCTTCTTACATCTGATGAGGAGCGACTCCATCTTGAAGACATCCGGCGCGGAGCATCCTTCCAGCACGACGGACTAACGTTGAATGACGCTTCTTTTAAATGACGTCATCCAAGATGGCGTCCCTTGAATTCCGATTGGCTGATAGGATTCTATCAGCCAATCGGAATTAAGGTATTAAAAATCCAATTGGTTGATGTAATCAGCCAATCGGATTGAAGTTCAATCCGATTGGCTGATTGGATCAGCCAAAAGAATTGACCTCGCATTCGATTGGCTGATTCAATCAGCCAATCAGATTGAATTTCAATCCAATTGGCTGATTAAATCAACCAATCGGATTTTTCCTACCTTAATTCCGATTGGCTGATAGAATCCTATCAGCCAGTCGGAATTCGAGGGACGCCATCTTGGATGACGTCATTTAAAGGAACCGTCATTCGTCGAGTAGTCGTCATGCTGGAAGGATGCTCCGTACCGGATGCCTTCAAGATGGAGTCGCTCCTCGTCGGATGGAAGAAGATAGAAGATGCCGCTTGGATGAAGCCTTCTGCCGGTCTGGATGTCCTCTTCTGCCCCGATAGGATGAAGACTTCTGCCGGTCTGGATGTCCTCTTCTGCCCCATCGGATGAAGACTTCTGGCCGGATCGGATGACCACTTGTGCCCGGCTGGGTGAAGACGGCTCAAGGTAGGGTGATCTTCAATGGGGTAGTATTAGGTTTTTTTAAGGGGGTATTGGGTGGGTTTTAGAGTAGGGGTGTGTGGCTGGTGGGTTTATTTTGTTTAATTTAAATTATATTTAAGTTAGGGGGGGTTAGGGTTACGTTAGACTTAGGTTTAAGGGTTAATACCTTTAATATAGTAGCGTCGACGTTGGGGGTGGCAGATTATGGGTTAATAAATGTAAGTAGGTGTTGGCGATGTTAGGGGCAGCAGATTAGGGGTTCATAGGTATAATGTAGGTGGCGGCGATGTCCAGTCCGCAGATTAGGGGTTACAAAAAATAATTTTAGTGTTTGCGATGTGGGGGGGCATCGGTTTAGGGGTTAATAGGTAGTTTATGGGTGTTAGTATGCTTTTTAGCACTTTAGTTAAGAGTTTTATGTTCCGACGTTAGCTCATAAAACTCTTAACTACTGACTTTTAAATGCGGTAGAAGTCTTGCCAGGAGAGGGTCTCCCGTTCACTTCTTCCAAGACTCGTAATACCAGCATTAGGCAAATCCCATTAAAAAATAGGATACGCAATTGAGGTAAGGGGATTTGCGGTAGCCTCGAGTTGCGGAAGAAAAGTGAGCGGTAGACCCTTTCCTGCCTGACTCGTAATACCAGCGGGTGTTAAAATGCAGCATTGGGACCTCTCAACGCTGCTTTTTAAGGCTAACGCCAAACTCGTAATCTAGGCGTTAGTTATTATTATTTACATTTTATTTACACATTTCACTTCTGATATTCATTTTATGTAGTTTATATTCAAGCTATTTCTTAGCGCCAAATCTCTTTTGCATTAACTATTTTTGTGTTTTTACTCAACTACTAGGGAGGAGTAGTTTTTAGATCTTGGCTTTTTTGGATATATTGTGAGCTCCAATATCACCACTCGATTACACTTTAATATAGCACCTATCCAAGTCACATAGAAAATTAATCCAAATCACACAAGAAAATCTTTACTTAATACATAAAGTTAAAAAGCTGCAGCAGTTCATATACGAATGAATACAATAACAAATGGATACATTTAAAACACACAATTAATACAAACTCGACACAGTATGTCAAATCTTAGTCTGGTTTCCTTTGAATACAATGTCCTGGATATTGTCAGTCTTCAAAAGATAGTTTTGCCCAAATAGACCGCAGGAGTGTCTCCTAAGGGACTGGCGTGGATCGTAAGCCGTCTAGGTAATTATAGAACACCTTATAACATATTCAGTGCATACACCTATATAAGCAATTTCCCAGTGACATTATGAGAATTAGTTTGGTACAAAATATGACATGGTTGTCATATTTTCATCATCTAATGTCATAATATGGTTAAATGCATGTCTCAAGTTGTACTAGTGTCCTCTTATTGACCTTATCTAGCTCTGGGTAGAGGGCACTGCTTCTTGTCTCTTGTGCTGAGATTTTTACTTACTTGATGCATCAATAGATATGCAATAACATTTGGTCAAGTGGAACTTAGAAACTATTTATTAGCAATTTATTATTAGCAAAATAGATTGGATGTGTTAGGAGCGCCTAATAAAAGGCCAGGTCTAAATTGGGAGTACTGACTAAAAATACTTGGAATACACAATTAGAAAATCCTTAGATTGCGCAATTTTAACAAATTTAATATCACATATATAACAGGTGATCGCAGATTTAAAAAAGCATAAAAGTACATGGATCCATAGTACTTAATAAAAACGATCTAACAGTGGCAATAATAAAATGATGCGATTATAACAATAATAATGATAAAAAGAACAAAAATATGATAATATAAAAGAATAAAAACAATGGGACAATACACGTGTATTAGCTCCTGGGGGTTCAGGGCATATATGCAAGATGAAGGATAATTAATGAGTGCGACATCTAGTGATATTCAAATGGTGTTGTAAATATAATAAACAGTTGAAAATATAAAAATATAAATATAAACCAAAATATATATATATATATTAAAAGTCCTGTGAAAAATTATATATGTGTTGAAAGTCCAGTGAAAAAATATATATTGTAAGACCAGTGAAAAAATATATATATAGTAGGACCAGTGAAAAAATATATATGTTGAAAATCCAGTGGAAATAATAGATAAAAAAGTGTTAAAAAAAAAAGTTAATCAGAAAATCCTTGTTAACCAAATAACAATCCAAAAAATATAAGTTGATCCAAATAGATGATACTAATAAGTAGGAAGTGATCCAATAGTGAAAAAATCCAATATTAAAAACAAAAACAAAAATGTGGTACAATCAGAAAGTCAATCAACTGTGATCGCTGGGTGTCAAAAAAATATATGCAAATAAATTTCATATAATACAAAAAATCCAATCCCTGTGAAAAAAGAAGAAGAATCCAATCCCTGCGAAAAAAGAAGAAATACAACATAGAGCAGTATTGTTTAAAATAAACTTACAGTTTTAGGAATAAAGCTCACCATATATGCCAACGCGTTTCGGCCCACCAATAGGGCCTTTTTCAAGACTTGAAGAAGTCTATTGGTGGGCCGAAACGCGTTGGCATATATGGTGAGCTTTATTCCTAAAACTGTTAGTTTATTTTAAACAATGCTGCTCTATGTTGTATTTCTTCTTTTTTTCACAGGGATTGGATTCTTCTTCTTTTTTCACAGGGATTGGATTTTTTGTATTATATGAAGTTTATTTGCATATATTTTTTTGACACCCAGCGATCACAGTTGATTGACTTTCTGATTGTACCACATTTTTGTTTTTGTTTTTGTTTTTAATATTGGATTTTTTCACTATTGGATCACTTCCTACTTATTAGTATCATCTATTTGGATCAACTTATATTTTTTGGATTGTTATTTGGTTAACAAGGATTTTCTGATTAACTTCACTTTTTTATCTATTATTTCCACTGAATTTTCAACATATATATTTTTTCACTGGTCCTACTATATATATATTTTTTCACTGGTCTTACAATATATATTTTTTCATTGGACTTTCAACACATATATAATTTTTCACAGGACTTTTAATATATATATATTTTTTGGTTTATATTTATATTTTTATATTTTCAACTGTTTATTATATTTACAACACCATTTGAATATCACTAGACGTCGCACTCATTAATTATCCTTCATCTTGCATATATGCCCTGAACCCCCAGGAGCTAATACACGTGTATTGTCCCATTGTTTTTATTCTTTTATATTATCATATTTTTGTCCTTTTTATCATTATTATTGTTATAATCGCATCATTTTATTATTGCCACTGTTAGATCGTTTTTATTAAGTACTATGGATCCACGTACTTTTATGCTTTTTTAAATCTGTGATCACCTGTTATATATGTGATATTAAATTTGTTAACATTGCGCAATCTAACGGCTAGATTTAGAGTTTTGTCGGTAAGGACCCGCGTAGCCAACGCTGGCTTTTTTCTGGCCGCACCATAAAAATAACTCTGGTATTGAGAGTCCACAGAATGTCAGCGTTAGGCTCCAAAAAAGGAGCGTAGAGCATATTTAACGCCACTGCAACTCTCGATACCAGAGTTGCTTACGGACGCGGCCAGCCTCAAAAACGTGCTCGTGCACGATTCCCCCATAGGAAACAATGGGGCTGTTTGAGCTGAAAAAAACCACCTGCAAAAAAGCCGCGTTCAGCTCCTAACGCAGCCCCATTGTTTGCTATGCGGAAACACTTCCTACGTCTGCACCTAACACTCTAACATGTACCCCGAGTCTAAACACCCCTAACCTAACACTTATTAACCCCTAATCTGCCGCCCCCGCTATCGCTGACCCCTGCATATTATTATTAACCCCTAATCTGCCGCTCCGTAAACCGCCGCTATTTACATTATCCCTATGTACCCCTAATCTGCTGCCCTAACATCGCCGACCCCTATATTATATTTATTAACCCCTAATCTGCCCCCCACAACGTCGCCTCCACCTGCCTACACTTATTAACCCCTAATCTGCCGAGCGGACCGCACCGCTATTATTATAAAGTTATTAACCCCTAATCCGCCTCACTAACCCTATAATAAATAGTATTAACCCCTAATCTGCCCTCCCTAACATCGCCGACACCTAACTTCAAGTATTAACCCCTAATCTGCCGACTGGAGCTCACCGCTATTCTAATAAATGTATTAACCCCTAAAGCTAAGTCTAACCCTAACACTAACACCCCCCTAAATTAAATATAATTTACATCTAACGAAATTAATTATCTCTTATTAAATACATTTTTCCTATTTAAAGATAAATACTTACCTGTAAAATAAATCCTAATATAGCTACAATATAAATTATAATTATATTATAGCTATTTTAGGATTAATATTTATTTTACAGGTAACTTTGTAATTATTTTAACCAGGTACAATAGCTATTAAATAGTTAATAACTATTTAATAGTTACCTAGTTAAAATAATGACAAAATTACCTGTAAAATAAATCCTAACCTAAGTTACAATTAAACCTAACACTACACTATCATTAAATTAATTAAATAAAATATCTACAATTACCTACAATTAAACCTAACACTACACTATCAATACATTAATTAAATACAATATCTACAAATAACTACAATGAAATAAACTAACTAAAGTACAAAAAATAAAAAAGAACTAAGTTACAAAAAATAAAAAAATATTTACAAACATAAGGAAAATCTTACAACAATTTTAAACTAATTACACCTACTCTAAGCCCCCTATTAAAATAACAAAGCCCCCAAAAATAAAAAATGCCCTACCCTATTCTAAATTACTAAAGTTCAAAGCTCTTTTACCTTACCAGCCCTGAACAGGGCCCTTTGCGGGGCATGCCCCAAAGAATTCAGCTCTTTTGCCTGTAAAAATAAACATACAATACCCCCCCCCAACATTACAACCCACCACCCACATACCCCTAATCTAAGGGGGGTTTGGGTTAGATTAGGGGTATGTGGGTGGTGGGTTGTAATGTTGGGGGGGGGGGTATTGTATGTTTTTTTTTACAGGCAAAAGAGCTGAATTCTTTGGGGCATGCCCCACAAAGGGCCCTGTTCAGGGCTGGTAAGGTAAAAGAGCTTTGAACTTTAGTAATTTAGAATAGGGTAGGGCATTTTTTATTTTGGGGGGCTTTGTTATTTTATTAGGGGGCTTAGAGTAGGTGTAATTAGTTTAAAATTGTTGTAAGATTTTCCTTATGTTTGTAAATATTTTTTTATTTTTTGTAACTTAGTTCTTTTTTTATTTTTTGTACTTTAGTTAGTTTATTTCATTGTAGTTATTTGTAGATATTGTATTTAATTAATGTATTGATAGTGTAGTGTTAGGTTTAATTGTAGGTAATTGTAGATATTTTATTTAATTAATTTAATGATAGCGTAGTGTTAGGTTTAATTGTAACTTAGGTTAGGATTTATTTTACAGGTAAATTTGTAATTATTTTAACTATTTTAGCTATTAAATAGTTTTTAACTATTTAATAGCTATTGTACCTGGTTAAAATAAATACAAAGTTACCTGTAAAATAAATATTAATCCTAAAATAGCTATAATATAATTATAATTTATATTGTAGCTATATTAGGATTTATTTTACAGGTAAGTATTTATCTTTAAATAGGAATAATTTATTTAATAAGAGTTAATTAATTTCGTTAGATTAAAATTATTAATTTAGGGGGGTGTTAGTGTTAGGGTTAGACTTAGCTTTAGGGGTTAATACATTTATTAGAATAGCGGTGAGCTCCGGTTGGCAGATTAGGGGTTAATGTTTGAAGTTAGGTGTCGGCGATGTTAGGGAGGGCAGATTAGGGGTTAATACTATTTATTATAGGGTTAGTGAGGCGGATTAGGGGTTAATAACTTTATTATAATAGCGGTGCGGTCCGCTCGGCAGATTTGGGGTTAATAAGTGTAGGCAGGTGGAGGCGACGTTGAGGGCGGCAGATTAGGGGTTAATAAATATAATATAGGGGTCGGCGGTGTTAGGGGCAGCAGATTAGGGGTACATAGCTATAATGTAGGTGGCGGCGCTTTGCGGTCGGCAGATTAGGGGTTAATTATTGTAGGTAGCTGGCGGCGACGTTGTGGGGGGCAGGTTGGGGTTAATAAATATAATATAGGGGTCGGCGCTGTTAGGGGCAGCAGATTAGGGGTACATAAGGATAACGTAGGTGGCGGTCGGCAGATTAGGGGTTAAAAAAATTTAATCGAGTTGCGGCGATGTGGGGGGACCTCGGTTTAGGGGTACACAGGTAGTTTATGGGTGTTAGTGTACTTTAGGGCACAGTAGTTAAGAGCTTTATGAACCGGCGTTAGCCCAGAAAGCTCTTAACTACTGACTTTTTTCTGCGGCTGGAGTTTTGTCGTTAGAATTCTAACGCTCACTTCAGACACGACTCTAAATACCGGAGTTAGAAAGATCCCATTGAAAAGATAGGATACGCAATTTATGTAAGGGGATCTGCGGTATGGAAAAGTCGCGGCTGAAAAGTGAGCGTTAGACCCTTTTTTGACTGACTCCAAATACCGGAGGTAGCCTAAAACCAGCGTTAGGAGCCTCTAACGCTTGTTTTCACGGCTACCGCCAAACTCTAAATCTAGGCCTAAGGATTTTCTAATTGTGTATTCCAAGTATTTTTAGTCGGTACTCCCAATTTAGACCTGGCCTTTTATTAGGCGCTCCTAACACATCCAATCTATTTTGTCTTCTTTCTTGGGTATCTAGAGACCCAATTGTTATAGGAGCTTTTTGGTCCTGGAAGTTAGCGCCGTCGGACAGATCATATTTTAGCATACAATTTATTATTAGCAACACATTTTTTCTGAACAAACAAATATTTTTGGCACACAAGCTAAAGAACATTAATCCATTAGAATCTAAATCATAAGGTATTCATGACACCTCCCCCAAATAAGAGACGGAAAGGAGGTGACACACAAGCCACTCCAACTGCGGATCAAAGGGAGCTTCCCCTTGATGTTATAACACCATTCCCAGACAAATTGCACATAGCAGTTTTTCCATCATGATGCCCTCCTTTTTAAAAATGACACACAATTTGTTCTACCCAGCTGGTTTAATATACTGAAGGGACCCTCCCATGCAGCCTTTAGCTTGTTCTGCCTTATACATGTTAGTGCCAGAACATTATGCCCCATCTCATACACTGCCTCTATGGCAGTAGAATCCTGCAACTGTTTTTGTATGAATATGGCATTGGTTTCTCTGGGTTTTGCAGGTACCTCCCCCAATAAGGCTTGCATCTTGTCCCTGAAATGTACTTTATACCCTGTTACAGGGGTGTCTGTGATGCCTAGTTTCTTGCCACACCCTCTGAACATATTGTGTGTTATCAGCTTTTGATTAACTACCCAGGGATCTTTCCATTCCACTGGTGTAGAATCCCTGTACTCCTGCATCTTGTTATGGTTGGTAGGGGGTTGCCTAACTACCCCATTTTCTCCACTGTGGGGCCTATCTGCTGGGCATGCTGGAAACTCTGACTCTGCTCTCCTATCAGTTTATATGCTGAATGAACTGTGGCACTGTGCAAATACACTTCTCTTTATTTCTCCCCATTCTATCTGCAGTCTTTGTATTTCTCTGTCCCCTAGTCTGTGCAGTCTGCTTATAGACCACAGCTGAGGTTACTGGGGTCTCTGTCACCCACAATCTTTCACACTCACTCTGGGGGTCCCTCAAAGACTATCCTGTACCCCCTTAACCCACACACTCTGGATTCTGGTGCACTGCTGCTTCTGACAAAGATTGGTCTACAATTTCCCTCTGCCCTCTCTCACAGTCAGTCTGCCACAGTTCCTCACGCAGAATTTGGGTCCTTCTGACTCTGGTACAGACAAGCACATATCTTCCATCAGCTATTCCTCCCATTTATCCTGTATCTTTCTTTCCACAGGGAACTCCACTTGTTCTGGCAAAGACTGGCACACATCATCCAGCTGCCCATTCGTCCAGTCATTCTTTCTTCTTATATTTTCACTCTTTTTTTTATAGACTCCACTGTTTCAAGCGCAGACAGACACACACCACCCATCTGCCTCTTCTCACAGTCAGTTTCTCCCTGTACATTTAAACTCTGTTCTCCATATACTTCTGGTTCAGGCACAGATAGGTACACACAATCCACCCTCCTTTCTTCACAGTCAATCTCTCCCTGTACAGTTAAACTCTGTTCTCCAGATCCTACTGGTTCAAGCACAGACAGACCCACACCATCTATCTGCCTTTCTCCCCAGTCAGTCTCTCCTCTTCCACTTTCACATATGCACTCTGTCCTCCCCCTGGTCAGCATGTCTCTGAGCTTTTTTACACACAGCCCTTTGCACATCAGGGTCCATAGCTAATGTCTCTAGGTCACATGTATCATTGTCAGGCACATATAGAGATAACAAACTGCCCAGATCAGTACCCAGTAATACATCATTAGGAATATTTTCAGATACCCCCACATTTCTTAAACCTCTCCCTGCTCCCCAATCAAGGTGTACATGTGCCATAGGCACTGCAAAAGGCATTCCTCCTATCCCTTTTACTGCTACAGCCCTGCCAGGAATAATGTCCTTAGAGCTCACCAGCCCTGGATGCACAAGAGTCACTGCTGCACCTGTGTCCCGAAGCTCCACTGTTACCTTATCTCCAACAGTTACAGGCTGTAAGCTCTCATTGTTGCTTTCCTCTGGCCATGTAACAAACAACACAGTTGCTGGTACTTCTGAGGGATGACTCCTTCCAGCTGACTGTGCCAATTTCATCTTCTCTGGGCAATTGGAGCTGAGGTGGCCAACTTTGTTGCAAGAAAAAC
The DNA here is from genome assembly GCF_027579735.1 of Bombina bombina. NCBI lineage: Eukaryota > Metazoa > Chordata > Amphibia > Anura > Bombinatoridae > Bombina > Bombina bombina. The sequence goes on from NC_069503.1 coordinate 1,009,149,997, forward strand.
ACCTGCGGGTATACCCCTGCCCAAGTGCAGAACTTGCCCCTCCTTTCCCAGAGGGAACAGACTCATTAAATAAAGGCACAACAGGTTTGGTAAAGGGGGGGGGGGTCGTGAAGCAGCTCCTTTCCATGTTAGTTCCCCCTTAATAAAGGACTTTCTCCCATTCACTGGTGACCAGTTGTCTGTGTAAAAATCTGCCAGCTCACCCACCTCCAATGCTGTTTTTGGCTTGCGATCCAGCACCCACTCCTGCACTTCTGCTGGGCACAGCTGTATGAATTGCTCCTTAACCATTAGGTCGTTCAGTTGCTTGAAAGCTGTTGTCAGACTTCCCACAACTGCAGTGTAGCTCTGATGTACCCCTCTGCAAAGTACAGAATTTCTTTCTGTACCTTTAGAAGTGAGACTATATCTCCTCTGCATTGCAGCCTTAAATGCATCATAGTCCTGATCAAAGTCTGGAGGTAGTTCTGCAAAAGCCTCCAGTGCAAGACCTTTCAGACCAGGGGTAAGATACTTGACCCACTGCTCCCTTGGCAGCTGGAACTGTCTGCAAACTTTTTCAAAGCTGCGCAGGAATACATCCAAGTCTCCATCTTTCTCCAGATTAGGGAAACTTTCTGCCTGCGGTCTGATTAAAGAGTAGTCTCTAGGTTCACTTACAGCAGGTGAGACAATTTCTCTCTCCAACTGTGCAAGCTTTAACTGATACTCTCTCTCAGCCTGTCATTCAGCAGCCTGTCTCTCTGTGGCCAAAGCCTCTCTCCCTCTCAGCCTGGCGCTCAGCTGCTTCTCTCTCTCTCAGCACGGTGCTGAGCATCTTGCTGTTCTTGGAATTTTAGGATCAGCTCCATGCGCATACTTGGATCTACTGAGCAAATAACAGAGCTTGATGAATCACTGCCCACAGATGAAGACACCTCTCCGAAGGCTTCAACTTGTGCTGCAACGTTGCTGTTATAGTCCATAATAGCTTGTATCAATCCCTCTTTAGTTTTCCAATGGGAGGGAATATCTCTCTCCTAGGAAAACAGTGCCATCTTTTCCTTGATCCGCTGCTGGTATGCCTCCATAGTAAAAAATAAAATAGAAAATGTAAACAGAGAATAGTGAACGGGACTGTTTCCAATGTGTAACTATATAATGCACTGAGTTTCAGCCTTTGGAAATTGTGAGAATCACAATTTATTTTAGTTCTGGGATTTTCACACTAGCAAATCCACAAATCACTAATAATAAAAAAAATTGCACCTCTGCCCACCAATTTGTGACGACCAGGGTAAACCAACCCTGCACCAGTCACTTCTTTGGGAAAGAAATGGTTAAAAGACCCTTTCCACTTTAACTAATCTGTCACAGTCTAGCCACTCAGGCAAGCCTGTCACTTAGTTCAGTGGGTGCAAGGGTTCACAACACTCTCTAGTCTGTCCTAGAATTAGAAAAAATGCCCAAACTCCCCTTTAATGCAACCCACACTAAACTATTTCTAAGCTTCCACCACTTAAGAGATATTATATCGGAAATCTTAAGCAACCCAGACTAACAAATTAAATCCCGGAATACAATGTAGCAAGACATAATCTAAAATAACAGTAATAATACTAGCAGTCTCTTTCAGTAATGTGGTTCAAATATTATGCAAAGGCAAAAGCTTAATAAAGGAATGTTTTATTATGCAAAAGATGATGCGCAGTGCATTATTAATAAAAAGAAGATAACAATAGACACAAAATGTTATACCTGTTTCTCTGATATCAAATTGCTTGACCCAACCTTCTTACAGAGGGGCCAGAAATATCCACTCCCCTCTTTTTACGACATGTCATAAAGTTCAGAGTCTTTGGCTGAAATTCTAGGATACCTTATAACTTCTGTTTTACATATTCAGTGCATACACCTATATAAGCAATTTCCCAGTGACATCATGAGACTTATTTTGGTACCATATATGACATGGTTGTCATATTTTCATCATCTAGTGTCATAATATGGTTAAAAGCATGTCTCAAGTTGTACTAGTGTCCTATTATTGACCTTATCTAGTTCTGGGTAGAGGACACTGCTTTTTGTCTTTTGTGCTGATATTTTTACTTACTTGATTCATCAATAGATATGCAATAACATTTTTTCAAGTGGAACTTAGAAACTATTAATAGGAGTTCTGGCTTATCTAAGTGAAAACACAGCAACACAAGCTAAAGAAAATTAAGCCATTAGCATCTAAATCATTAGGTATTTTATATATATATATATTTATATGTGTGTATATATATATATATATATATATATATATATATATATACATTATGTAATGTGTGTATATATATATCTATCTATATCTACCACATCATAGTCTCTCCCAAAACCTGGGTCCCTAATACAGCCATACAATGCAAGCTCTTGATTAAACAAACTGGGAACAAGTCAAGGGTTTACGGACTTATGTAATCACCCAAGACATATACAAAACACGGAAGAGGACTGCACTCTCATACTGTATTGGATACTCATCCTATGACCCTGCAACTGCCCTGGGTGCTCAATAGCACTCACAAGTAACTGTACCATCCCCAGAGTCCCAGGCAAAGCCCATAGGGAAAATCACAAAACAAATAAATGCAGTAACTAACTCTTCCAGTTTTGCTTTTAATCTTAGCTGAGTATTTGCAAGTGAGTGCTAGATTTCATCTGTGTTTTTTATATATACAGTATATACAGGGCTGCCACTAGAAATTTTGGGGCCCCTGACTCAACCATTGATCAGGCCCTCCTCCCCCCCTTTGACATGTGCAATTTTTGACCAAGTGGCTAAAACGTATATGCACTTTATTCTTAAGTGTCTATTTAAACTTGGAAATGTTGTAAAGTTAGTAACATACAAACACACAGACACACTCATACACTGAAACACACACACACACTCACACATAAGGATTCACATATAGACACTCTAGCAGACACGCAAAGAAACACACTCAGACATAGACACCCAAACAGACACTTAGCACTTGTTTACATTGACCTGACAAGTAATGAGGTAAACTACAGTTTTGTAAAAAAAAGGAGAATTAGAAAACAAAATATGGAGTTCTGATTAAATTTTTGTAAAGGAAGATGACAACTAAATTATGACAACAGCATGCAGTGGCTGAAAGGAAGGGCCCTGAACTGCCTAAACAATAATTTAAAGTTTAAATGGTGGATTGGTTACTTCCGGAAAGGTCTTGTTAGTCTCAAAGTCTGTAGAAAGATGTGAATAATTAGTAGTAAGGTCAAAATGTCCTAAAAAGGAACAGACAATGGACACACACAGAGAGTGTAAAGTTAACGTTATATCTCACAGCGCTCAAAGAATGTTCCTACTGGCTCCTGGGTAAAAGAGTGTGATAGGATTCTGTCGGAGAGACAAACATATGAAATACTCAAACGGAACCCAATAGATGATTTAAAAAAAGAATTGGATGAAATTCTAGGAGAAGCGAGGGAAATTGGAATATTGAACGAGAAAGAATTTAAATATATAAGCATTAAACACCCCATAACGCCGGTGTTTTATTATCTCCCCAAAGTCCACAAATCCCTAACAAGACCGCCAGGCTGACCAATCATATCGGGCATTGGTGGTTTGTCAAGCAATTTGTCTGAATACGTGGATAAAAAATTACAGAAATATGTAGTACAACTACCGTCATACCTAAGGGATTCCACCCAGATATTAAACATATTGGAAGGCATAGAATGGGATGATAACTATACATTAGTAACATGTGATGTTACTTCTCTTTATACCAGTATACCGCATGAAGGTGGTATAGAGGCAGTTAACTTCTTTCTTAATAAAGACTCAGAGTTACCTGAACTACAAAGAGACTTCATCCTCGATGGGATACATTACATTTTAACCCACAATTATTTTAATAATAAAGGGGTCTACTATAAACAAGTATGTGGGACAGCCATGGGGACCAGGTTCGCGCCTAGCTATGCTAACTTATATATGGGCCACTGGGAACTCATCTTCTGGGAATCATGCCCAACTAGCGCGGACCTGGTCCTCTATAATAGATACATTGATGATATCATTATGATTTGGAAGGGCTCAATAGAAGATTTGGAGCACACCATCAAAGTAATGAACACCAACACACATAACCTCAGATTTACCTATGAATTCAGTAAGCAAGAAATTACACACCTAGACCTAAAGATTGAAATTAGGAATGGCAAACTGGAGACGTCCACATTCTTCAAAGAAGTGGACTGTAACAATTATATCCATAAGGACAGTTGACATCTTAACAGAGTTAAAGGGATGTCAAGGGGTAGGGTCAAAGGGGAGAGGGGAAGGGAGAGGAGAGGGAGGGGGAGAGGGGTTAAGCCTATTGGAAGGGGAAGAGGGAGGGGGAGAGAAGAGGGGAGGGGGATAGGGAAACCAACAAAACAACAATAACAACAACAAAGTTTCCTATGTAAGTAACAAAACCTGGATCGGATGGCATCATAGGGAAAAACGGTAACCCTGATGGGGCGACAATCCAATTTACATAATAAAAGCTTAGACATATATATATATATATGAGGAGATTTACATTTACATCCCATGGCCAGTGCAAGTTAAATGGGTTCCCGGGGTGGTTAGTGCTAACACAGGTGGTCTCCGGGGAGGGGGGGGGGGACAAAACATTTCCAGTTAACGTAAATAGTCAAAACAGCAACAACAACAGAGTCCTCCACCTGAGCGGCAGGGTTCAATTTTGTGATCCGTGAGAGGAGGCGAAAGCCCCGAGTTCGCTGAGATTTGCTGGGGAGGAGGCTCCCGGTCCGCCCCGCGTGATTTGTCGCGGCTTCCTACACAGAATAGCTCCAACGCATCAGGGTCTCATGGGAAAGGTAAGGATATTTGGAAAAGTGAAGGGAGTAAGAAAGGAAGGAAGGAGTAGGGGAGGGGAAAGAAAGAAGAGGAGAGGAGGAGGGAGAAGGGGGGGGGGAGGGAGGTTAGTGTTTTTAGGGGTTATTTAGCCTTCCTATATGTCCTGGCTTCTCAGTCTCTCTGTCATCATAAATGTACTATTGGCAAAAGGTGATATTATCTGTGTGTAGATGCTGACGGGCAAGGTCAATAGGTAGGGTTCCCATTTTCTGTAAAAGGTCTTAATTCTCCTCTCTAGGTCTCCCTTGACGTCTGCCTGTTCAATTAAAAGCTGTGCATGCAAGAGGCTAGTAAAATGTGTGATATGTGGCGGTTTACTAGAAACCCAGTGTCGTAGGATCAGTTTCCTAGCTATTAGGATGGCGGTGTTTATGAAGCGGTCCTGTGGAGTGCTCCGTGTGTGTCCCTTGAAAAAGAAGACGTTGTGGATTGTTAAAAGTAATGTCTCGCTATGCATCCTGTTCAACCAGTATTGTATCTTATTCCAGTATTGAGTTATTTTAGGGCAACCCCAAAACAGATGAGTAATATCCGGACCAGGTAAGGAGCATTTAGGACATGAATCCACTGCGCCCGGAACCCACTTGGCTCTAAAGTGGGGGGTGATGTAGCTGAAATGAATGAATTTAAGATGCATCTCTCTATATCTCATTGCTAATGTGCTAGTGGTGAGCAGCTTAAAGCTGTTTGATATAGTGTCTTCACTAATGTCGAGGCCTGTGCAGTAGGACCATTTGGCACTCAGTTGTTGCATGATCTCAGTAGATTTGCCTTCAATAATTAAGCTATAGATGTAAGAAATAGAGTGTGATCCCTGCTTAGTCAGAGAGCAAATGGAGTCTATTGGGGAGCTCGTCGTGACGTCGAGACCCTCAGTGAGGAGTTTTCGTGCGTAGTGAGTGACTTGGAGGTATGCAAATGTACTGTGTCTGGGGAGGTCAAATTTATCTTGTAGATGCGCCAAAGGGAATATAGTGTTGGTAAGTGGGTTTATTAGATGTGAGATTGCACCTAGTCCCTTCTCTTCCCACTGGGCGAATATTCGCGTAGTCATGCCTGGGAGGAAGTTAGGGTTTCCCCTCAGTGGGAGATGCTTAGTGGTTGCGGTGGAGAGCTTCCACCACTTGCATAATTTTGCCCAGGCACGTAGTGGATCTCTGAAGAGAATGCTATTTTTGATTTGGGCAGGAAGAGTGTGAATAGGAGCATGCGGGAGGAAGGCTAAGTGAAGTGGGTGGACAAGGGTTTTTTCAAGGTTTTCATCATTAAAGACTGATGTTCGTGCTAACCATTCAAAGACTAATTTTGTCAGCGCCGCCCAATTGTACCATTCAACGTTTGGGAGCTTTAGACCACCTTTGTCAGTGGGTAGCGCTAGTTTTGTTCTGCTGATTCTGTGTTTCTTTGAATTCCACGCAAAGTCACTGAAGGCACTAGATATGCCCTTCAGGTCCTTCTGTGTCAATAGGAAGGGAAGCAACTGCAATGGGTATAATAACTTGGGCATTGCCATCATTTTAATTAAACTCACTCGCCCCGACAAGGTTATGGGTAATTTAGACCAGCTTGCCAATAACGAGCGAACTTGCTTGATCACTGGGGGGATGTTTAGTTTGTATATTGAATGCGGGTTAACATGCAGGAGGATGCCCAGGTACTTGAAGGAGCCATCCGTGACTTTAAGCGCAGTTTGTATGGGTGTGGGGGGTGCCTGTTAGTCAGGTATGTCATTTCCGATTTGTCCAGGTTTACCTTGTAACCCGAAATGGTGCCGAATTGTTGAAATATGGAGATGAGCTTGGGTATGTTATCATAGGGCTTGGTTACATATAAGAGTAGGTCATCAGCATACAGTGATAGGTGCATTGAATGAGATCCCACTTGTAATGCCGGGAGCTTGTTTCTGATATATATAGCTAGGGGTTCTATAGCCAGGTTAAATAGCAGGGGCGATAGAGGGCATCCCTGCCTAGTACCTCTGCCGAGGAAAAAAGGCTGGGACACCTCTCCATTCACTATCACAGAAGAGCGGGGGCTGTGGTATAGCGTTTGTATGAGTCTTTGAAAATCCCCAGCTATACCGAATTTTCCCAGGGTAGTCAAGAGGTGATCCCATTCTACTCTGTCGAACGCCTTTTCCGCGTCGACAGAGAGAAGGCAAGCCTCTGGGAGTGCGACAGATTCAGTTTTGTTACGGTCTTTTCTTTGCCAGTAGTACTCTATCACCGACAAGGTCTTACGTATGTTGGTGACTGAGGAGCGGTGCTTCATGAATGCTGTCTGATCTTTATGGATGACTGACCCTAGTACAGCAGCTAACCTATTTGCAAGTATGGCCGTAAAAAGTTTGTATTCGCTGTTCAAGAGCGCTATTGGTCTGTAGGAGGCAGGGGATGTCGGGTCTTGACCTGGTTTCAAAATTAAACACATAAGTGCGCCTGCAAAGTCAATTGGGGGGTTGCTGTGCCCTTCAGATAGGCTGTAAATGTTTGGGCCAGCAGTGGGCTAAGTTCCACTTGTAATAGCTTATAGTTCTCAATGGGTATTTTGTCGGGTCCCGGGGTCTTGCCCAGCTTAGCTGTTTTAATGGCTTTCAGTACCTCCGATGCATGGATTGGGGCGTCTAGGAGGTCTAGGTTGTCTGAACTAAGAGAAGGAGGAACAATCTGCTTCCAGAATTCCTCCTTATCATTCTGTGTGCAAGGCTGCGTGGTGTAAAGTGCAGAGTAGAAGTTTAGGAATTCTGACATTATGGATTTAGTGTCTGAGTGTATCACCCCTTGCGCTTGGATTGAGGGAATTATGGATTTAGGGTTGGCCAGTTTCACTACGTTAGCCAGTAGCCTTCCAGTTTTATCTCCAAACCTATAGAACCGGCCCTTTCTATGCGTCTGGAACAAATGGTCCTGCTGAGCCAGGGCATCCTCCCTAAGTCTCTTTTTCTCGTAAAATCTATTTCTGCATTGGGGGGAGGGATGAGCTAGGTATTGATTGTATGCAGCTGTGACTTCTGCCGTGGTGACAGTTTCTATCTTTTTCCGTTTTGCATTGTAATGGGCGGTAAAACTGGTGATTTGTCCCCTCATGACTGCCTTAGATGGGGTGTGGAGGTGTTGGGCATTAAAAGTATAGTACTCCTTCCACTGAGATTTTAGGTGTTTACTGAACTCAATGTTGTGGTATAGGTAGGTAGGGAATCTCCAGGACTTTTGAGTAGGAGAGTTGGGTTTGGGGCCAAGTAGTAGCCATATGGGCGCATGGTCTGAGATTATAATATCTGAGACGTCTGTCTGTGGGATTTGTGTATGTAGCTGGCCCGAACACAGGAAGTAATCAATACGAGAGAGAGTGCTGTGCGTTTTAAAGGCACACGTAAAGTCTCTCCTGGTTGGATTACGAGAGCGCCACACGTCAATGAGGTCCAGTGAGTTTTTAAAGGTTGCTATGGTGTCTGTTTCTTTTTTCCGTTTCGTAGCTAGAGTTTTTTCCTGTCTCTTAGTGTGTGTGTCAGTTCTGCGGTCTAGTGGCAGTTCCTGGGCCAGATTAAAGTCTCCCCCCATTAGGATGGGAGAGTCAGCAAGAGCAGCCAAGTGAGTCTGAATGGAGCGCCAGAACGATGGTCTAAGTTGGTTGGGGCCATAGATGTTACATATGGTGTATGTACGATTATCTATCTGTAGACTAGCTATAATATACCTGCCTCTAGGATCTATGGTGATGGGGTTGATTTGTACTGATAGTCGCTTTCTAACAAGTATAGCAACTCCTCTCTTACGCCCTTCTGTAGGGGTGTAATAGACTCGGTCAACCCACCTGCTTTTTAGTTTCTCATGTTCCTCCCCTGTGAGTCGTGTCTCCTGTAGGAGAGCAATGTCAGTTTGAAGTCGCCCTAGGTGCTGCAGAATGATGCTGCGCTTGGCTGGGGAGGTGATCCCTCCCACATTCCAGGATACAATTTTAAGGAGACGAGCCATATTGTTGGGGAGGGGAAGATGTACTTGGCAGGTGCCGTACAACAGATGTATAAGTTATAGGTGTGTATTGTCTCTGCTTGATTCTGTATATAGTGGTGGGTTGTGTAGTAGATCTGTTAGGGGACTGAGAGATAAGAGGGTTGTGTTCAGAGGGGTGCGTCTGAGACTTTAGTGACTTACGGTCTGAAGTATCTGTGGGTATCAATCTGGATGGAATCCGGGTGCTCCTCCCGCAGCCTGAGGAAAAAGACATGCATATAAGTAAAAGATTAACAGCCTGATTTTCAAGACATGGAGAGAATAAAAGGGGGTAAGAGAGACATATAGGGGCCAAGGTCAGGGCAGGGGAAGAAGGGAAAGACACACAAGGAAGGGAGAGAAAAAGAGAAAGAGGTGGGGGACTGGTCAGCATACCCTTAGGGGGTATAGACATATACATTACCAGGGTCACCAAGAGGGACAGAAGGTGTATGTGGGCGTGAACATAAATAAGCAAGTACAAATACTTAGTCCTTGAGATAGGTAGGAATAGGAGACTCTGGGATAGGTCATCCATTCTGCAAGTTGGGGGGGCTGGAGGGTGGATGTATGCAGAATGTCTCTTCAACCCTCGCCGTTGCGTGTTTCAGCATCTAAGAACTCTTGTAGTTGTTGCGGAGTCAAGAAGAGCTTGGGGCCTCCAGGTGTCGTGAGCTTCAGTTTGGCCGGATAGAGTAGTGAGGCTTGCCGTCCCATGGAGTGTAACTTGGAGCAGAGGGGCGCAAATTCTTTCCGCTTTCTCGCCACCTCAGCAGAGAAGTCTTGAAAGATGAGGAGCTTGTGGCCTTCGTAGAGGAGGTCAGGTTTGGAGCGGTATGCCTTTAGGACTGCCAATTTCTCTTGGTATCTAAGCAGTTTAAAGATGACCTGACGTGGCCTCTGGTTAGGCTTAGATGGTAGGGAGTCCGGGCCTATTCTGTGAGCCCTCTCGATGTCAAGCGGCATAGTCTCCTGGTCCATATTCAGTAATTTAGGTAAGGTATAGGCTGTAAATTCCAGTATGTCTTTGTTTTTAATTGACTCAGGGACTCCCACAATTCTCAGGTTGTTGCAACGAGATCTATTTTCGAGATCGTCCAACTTGTCCTGTAGTGAGGAATTGTGACGCTCTAGGCGTTGTATAGCCAAAGTAGATGTTTGTTGGGTGTCTTCCACATCAGAGATCCTTTGCTCTGCATGTTGTAGTCTGTTGGCATATTGTCGGATCTCTGTGGTAAGGGTATCCATTCCTGCCTGCAATGTATCCATTTTAGGCAGAAAAAAGGCTTTGAGGTCTTGGAGCAGGTCAGGGGGTGGTTCAGGACCAATGTCTCTTTGGACAGGGGAGGGGGGGTCCTGGTGAATTTCCACGACATGTTTCTTGGTTTTGTCTGCTGCTTTCTGTCTACCAGCCATGATTGGTATAACCTGTGAAGCTGAGACCTTGAAATACTTGTCAACTTTCATAAGGGATGATAATCTCTGCCTTCTTTCTGCACGTGGTCATATAGATTTTGAAGCGTTGAAATGCTACTTCAGAAGTAGAGAATATGACAGTATATCTGAGGCATATAGAATTGGTAAGGCGTGTGAAGAAAAGTTCGTTGCACCTGTCTTTCAGGTAGCACAGCACCCTCTAAATGTAGGTTCCTTTCCTTCCTGTTTTAGAAAAGCTAGCAATTTTCAGCTATCAGATGCAGTGTGGAAAGTTACTACTTATTGTTTGTTGGCTCAAATTGCTGGTATGCTCTGCAGTCTTAAGGAGGTCTGAGGTCTGCGGACTAGGCCACGTGGGTGCAGGTTTCCACCCTAAGTCTCTGAGCTTGTTAACCCACAACAGCTTGCTGTAGGTGAACTTTAAAGTGTCCCAGTTGTGAAATTGCAAATCTCAGATATCTCAGGAGGTATAGAGCAAGGTGCTGGTCTCAGTCCTGTGTCCTGCTGTTGCCGTACTAGCAGCGTTAGGGGAAATAAAGTATAGGGCAGCGTGGCTGGGAACGTCAGGCTTTATTGCTTATGTGAGGGCCTTGGTTGGCTACTGGGGATGGAGCATGCAGCAAGGTGATGGTGGCAGTGTTAGTGAGTATGGGGAGGATCTTAGGTGTATGACTGTTCCTGCTGTTGTAGCAGCGCTTGTTATGGAGCGCTCCCGTCAGGCCTGTCTCCAGGGTTAAGATGTCCCCAGCGGCCCTGTTTGTGGTCCTCCTCCCCAATCCCACAAAGTCTATAATGGTGTGAAAGTGCACCTTGTAGTGTGCTGTAGCCTCTGGGTTGCCCAGCTGGAGAAATGAGTGGAGCTGCGTAGGCTGTGTGGGGCAAAATGGCGGCCACTCAAAAAGGCAGTGCGTGTGTTCCCCTTTCTCTTTTTTTTAGCTCACCGCTGTGATGCAGGTCGGGATCTCCTCTGCAACTTTTGCTGGGGCAGGTAAAGTGGAGCCAGAGACCCTGTCACCGGTCGCGAGGACACCACTATTGTCCGTTGTCTTCCGCCACTCTCGGGCGTGGCTCTTTTCCGCGGTCTGCGGGCTCCTGGTGGGGAAGCCGTTTTTGGGGGCCTCTACAAGTTAGGATGCCAGGCAAGGTGTAGTAATCACCTGTTGAGGCTAAATATTGTGTTCGGGTTTATTTACTGACTGCCGTAATAGTTTAAGCAAGAGGTTTGGCGGAGCTCCTCTGTCTTGCGGCCAGTCAGTTCGCCTGCCCACCGGAAGTCCCCGAAGTCTTTTCACCAAATTGCACTTTTAAGTTTGATCTTTCCAGTGAATTCCCCTATTTTTTCAGAGAGTATGGCATTTTATACCACCTTTATCCTTAGGCACTTAGAATAATTTTAACGAAATATTTTATCCATAATGTTTTAAGGGTATTTATGAAGATTAGAATATTTAATCTGTTGTTACTTATTGTTATTTTCTCTCATTTTATCTCATTTTATCTTCAATTTTGACATATTATCCATAATATTTTAAGGGTATTTATGGATATTGTAATATTTATTCTGCTGGTATTATCTCTTATTGCTTTTATATTAATTAAGATTGTGTATGTTTTTACTAAGAAAAAGCACACATTCATGTACATTTTTATATCTTAAGTTGTCCCCTGTCCAATTTTTTATGCCATTGCCTATGCATTTTTATAGATATTCCCCATATGGTTTTATAATTAACTTAGACTACTTTTTATTGAAATTAATTTTAGTAAAAATTTTTCTTGATTCCATTTAGATATATTACAGCCTTCTATGCCCCAATTATACACCATTGATTTTTATCTAAATCGATTGTTTTGGCCAATCAGTCCTTCGTATTGGTACCCTTGGGAATAGTAGACATGTACGCTATTTACCGCTTACAATCGAAACCGGAAGTGATACCTGAGAGTAACTGACGAAACGGAAGCAAAACAAAAGAGCGTAACCGGAACTAGTATTGACGCATAACAGGTCCAAGGCACTTCCGGTTTTTCGATCGATAAGATTAAAGGTAAAGGCACAATGTTGGGCTACAATAGGCTTGTTAGATAACAGCGAGATAACCAAATAACTACCTTAGAGTTATATGAAAGGTTGCTACACAAAGGAATACTTTGTTCTGATTGGGTACTAATCCAAAGCTACAATCCCTTCCGGGTCACAATGGAAGAATTGGCGCCAAAACACCGATAGTTTTGATTGGACAATAATAGTTTTAAATAGAGCCACCATAATACACCAAGTTATAGTCTTGAAAAAGGCCCAGAGTAGGGCCGAAACGCGTTGGCAGAAATTGGTGAGCAATTTTCTTATACACTTGTTAATTTGTTAGCATTATTGCACTATGTTATATTTCTTTTACAGGTTTAATTAAAGGATTGAGCCCAAGGTTTTTTACCGGATATTCTTTCACCTTATACCACACAAACACCTCATATTCACAAACTGAGGACACACTCACCAGGAGGATTATTATAGACACAAGTCCTTTTCTCAATAGGGATATACATTTCACATTTTTTTCCACATTTTTACTTGCTTTTCCTTTTTTGATCACTGTTTTTTGATCACTGCTATTACAGTTTGATTTTTTATGGATTTTTAACATTTTTGGATTTGTTATCGATATTTTTTCAGTTATTTGGACACTTCACATTGTTTGCAGGAATTGCTACTTCCCCAACCAGATGAACTATTAGCCATTACACTGTTTCTGAGTTTATTGTACCATGGATCCATGTTTTTAACATTATCTGTCATATATATGCAATTTATTTTTACCTTGTTTAAGAGAATTAAATAGAGCTTCTTTTACCTATTGTGTATTTCACAGAGTTACTTTCCATTTCTATCATTTACCATATGTTTATAACTCTTGTGGCTATCTTTTGTTCACCTTATTTCCTTGGCCTTTATTAGGCGCTCCTAAGTCTTTTAACATAATGGACACACACAAACTCAAACTTGCGCACACACAGAGACACCCACAGAAAACACACAAAGACATACATACACAGAGAGACAACCACATAAAAAACACAGAAAGACATACATACACACACTCTCACTGAGACATCCACAGAAAACACACAAAGACACCCACATAAAACACACACCCAAACAGAGACATCCACAGAAAACACAGACATACATACATACACACAAACACCCTCACAGAGACATCCACAGAAAACACAGACATACACACCCACCCTCACAGAGGCATCCAAAGAAAATACACAAAGACAAACATACACACACCCTCACAGAGACACCCACAGAAAAAGCTCAACGACGTATACACACACCCTCACAGACATCCACAGAAAATGCACAAAGACAAACACACCCACCCTCACAGAGAGACCCACAGATAAAAAATACACACTCAGAGACACAAACCAAAGCACAAAGACAAACACAGACACCCACAGAAACACTCACAGGAGATAACATTTATGCACCTTGCATCCCCTAAATCAACAGTGTGTGACATGCATGATAAAATTTTTGTTAGAAATTAAGAGATCACTTTTTAAAGAATCATATTTGTAAATGTGAAAACAAAAATAATTCTGTGAATTCAAAATTGTACATTAATGAGCTGGGTAGATGGCTAGATGAAGAAAAGTACCTTTAAAAGGTTGACATATGATGTTTGTTTGTTTTTTCCCCATTTTTCCCAACCAAGCGCCCCACTTCAAATATAGTGTACACATTTTCCCAGCTGTCAGCTGTACTTATGGATTTTGAAAATGCTGTACTCTATATGGTCTTGGTGGGACCATAAGCTGTGGTACTCATACCATTAGATCTGGATAAATGCAGGATTTAGGCTTGTTGGTATGTATTTCAAAATTAAGCCATCTGTAGTGTAAACTGAACAGTTTTAAGTTAACCTGTCTCATTTCAAACACTGAGCAATCTTAGTCTGAGAGTATAAAATTTTATGCAGATGTAAAAATCTTAGATAAAATGCCTCCTTGCATCTGGAAAGTCCTTGCATGAAGGGGCAGTAAACTGGAATGTAATATATATATATATATATATATATATATATATATATATATATATATATATATATATATATATATATATAAAATGCATATCTGCCAAAAGGGCATCTACCATTTGTGTATTGAGGAGGAAACATTTCTGCATGGTTTTAAATATAGAATTTCTTACAGCATTGTCAAATAATCATAAATACACTGCTGCTAAAAAAATTGTTTTTATGGACCCCTAGCCCCAAAAAAACTACTACCACTGACACACACTGTGCAAAGTCTGTCTCAAACTGCGCATAGTGGTTTAGTGCACACTAAGAAATCCTCTCAAATGCTAATACTTTACTACTTGTAATAACATTTCCCATGCTCAATTAGCACTCTGCTGTAGTACCCACTGCACTGGTGGCTGCCCAAATTTAATTTTTTTTTAGTTCTTGCCTCATGGGGCCCCCCTGGCTCACCCCTGTCACCCCCTGATGGCGGCCCTGAGTATATATATATATATATATATATATATATATATATATATATATATATATATATATATATATATATATATATATATATATATATATATATATTTATAAATTTGGGGAACAGATGTGCTTCTCTAAAGGTGAGGTGAATGCATAGGAGAATTTTGATTGTAATTGCTTTTTGTAGTGTTATACATAATTCTTTGCATACTAATGCGACCAGGTATTCAGGTGCTTTTGTATTTGTAACTAAAACAAATATATTTTTACTGTAAAGTAAAGAAATAATAATTGAAGAACAAACAGTATGCCTATTTAGCTTCTGTAGATCAAGCTTTATTTGTATATTTTAGAAGGCAAATAGCAAAGAATCACAGATGTAATTTGCCAGAGGTGTCAGATATCCAGTCAGTTATCAGAATAGACCAATATGGCAATTTTAATGTTGATAAAAAAAGCACAAACAAAGCAACCTTAATTAAAGCATAACAGAGCTGAACACAATCCATAGTTTTATAATTATCGACATGTTATACCCTTCATGTCGGAAGCAAGTATTTAACAACAATGTTAATACTTGCTGGATTGTGTCTCCCATCAATATGCTTTCATCTTCATACCCATTGGTGATGATAAAACTTCTGAGAGTGCTTGTGTAGAGTTGTTTCGCATTTAATGTGCATTGTAGAGCAGGGCACATCCCTGGTGTAAATAATAACATTGCTGATGCTCTTTGTTGTTTGCAGTGGGATTGATTCCAAAGGCTGGCTCCGCAGGCAGACAAAAAAGAGAAGATATTTCCAGACTTTCTGTCTATCTATCTATCTATTGGGTACTTATAGAGTGACACATTGGATTGGAGACATAGCAGGATTGATACAGTCATCACTAACTCCCAGAACTTAAGGTTGCTGCAGTTTGGATCCAGACAACGCTTGCGGTGGCTAGTGGAGGAGGACCGAATTACGGCCTCTGGAGAGACTAGGACGTTTACTCAATACTTATGTGTAAGTACAGATGTACCCTTTGTTTTAACGAGTTATAATATCTACCTAAGAAGCCGCTGTTGTGTTTATTCTACCTAGACGGCTTACGATCCATGCCAGTCCCTTAGGAGATGCTCCTGTGGTCTATTTGGACAAAATGATCTTTTGAAGACTGACAATATTCAGGACATTGTATTCAAAGGAAAATGGACTAAGATTTGTCATACTGTGTTGAGTTTGTATTAATTGTGTGTTTAAAATGTATTCATTTGTTATTGTATTGATTTGTATATGAAGTGCTGCAGCTTTTTAACTTTATGTATTAAGTAAAGATTTACTTGTGTGATTTGGAATAATTTTTATGTGACTTGGATAGGTGCTATATTAAGTAAAGTTGGTATACCAATTCAAATATTTCTGAAGATTCATATATTGTTATTTTTCTATTTTTCTTTTTTTACCTTTCACCTTTCTTCTGGTGTTTATTTTTATATATATATATATATATATATATATATATATATATATATATATATATATATATATATATATATATATATATATATATATATATATATATATATATATATATATATATATATATATATATATAGAGAGAGAGAGAGAGAGAGATATAATCTTTTGAAATTTTAGTGTCAGGGTGCCAGGAATCAGACTGAGACGAGAAGTGAAAAAATAATCACACCTTTATTAATAGCAAAAAATAATAAAAAGTCCACAAGTCAAATAACAAGCCAGGAATCAAAACCAGAGCTGGTAGTCAGACGAGCCAAGTCAGGAGCCAAAGCGAATAGTCACACGAGCCGGAATCAGGAACAAGGAAAACAGCAGAGTCAGGAACAAGCCAGAGATCAGGAACCAGGAAGGCCGTCAGGCAGCCAGGTAATACACAGGAACTCTCACAAACAGGTCTGAGACAACGCAAAGGCAAAGCATACTGAACAGAGGCCCTTTAAATAATAAGTGATGACATCACAATTCTGAGACTGCATCCTGTCTCACATGGATGATGCACACCAGTCTGGCCATAAAAGGAAGTGCAGGAATTGAGCAGCATCCCCCACAATGCACCATAGTCAGGAAGAGAGGTGAGTAAAATGACTGCCAGCACACATGGCAAACACAACAGGGAAAAAACCCTGTCAGTACCCTCCCCTCAACGACCCCTCCCCCGCAGGAGGACAAAAGGCTTATTGGGGAAATGGGCATGGAAGGCACGGAGGGCGGGAGCATGAACCCAAGAACGCTCCTCCGGACCGTAGCCTCTCCAGTGAACCAAATACTGTACATGGCCCCTGGACATACAAGAGTCAATAATGCTGCTGATCTCACACTCTTCATGGTTGTCAACAAAGATAGGATGGGGACGAGGCAACACAGTGGTAAACTGATTACAAACCAATGGTTTCAAGAGGGAGACATGAAAAACATTAGAGATGCGCATAGCAGGAGGAAGGTCAAGAGTGTAGGCCACAGGATTAACCCGTCGGAGTATTCAAAAAGGATCAAGATAACAGGGAGCCAATTTATTGGAAGGCACACAAAGGTTCAAGTTGCGGGAGGACAGCCAAACTCTCTCACCAACCTGGTAGGAAGGTGCGGGCAGACGCCTATGATCAGCCTGGAACTTTTGGCTCTGCATAGAACGATGAAGGCAATCCTGAATCTGCACCCACGTGGAACCGTGTTGCCGGAGATGCTCCTCCAAAGCCAGAATACCCTGAGACATGAATGAATCGGGCAACAAGGATGGTTGAAAACCATAATTTGCCATGAACGGGGATATCTTGGAGGAAGCATTAATAGCACTATTACGAGCAAACTCTGGCCAAGGTAACAGTTCAGACCAATTATTGTGGTGATCTGAGACATAGCAAGGGAGGAACTGTTCCAGAGCTTGATTAGACCGTTCCGCAGCCCCATTGGATTGAGGGTGATATACCGAGGAGAAGGAAAGCTGGATCCCCATTTGAGCACAAAAGGAACGCCAAAATCTGGAGACAAACTGGCTACCCCGGTCCGACACTATCTCCTTGGGTAACCCATGTAAGCGGAAGACCTCCCGGGTAAAAATTGAAGCAAGCTCCTGAGCGGTAGGCAGCTTTATCAAGGGAATGAAATGTGACATTTTAGAAAAACGGTCAACCACCATAAGGATAACAGTATTGCCATTGGAAACAGGGAGCTCGACAATGAAGTCCATGGAAAGATGTGTCCAAGGACTCTCACATTAGCAATAGGTTGAAGAAGACCCACAGGAAGACGTTGAGGAGTCTTATTCTGTTCACAAACTGAGCAGGAGGCAACATACGCAGCAACATCAGAACAAAGACCTAGCCACCAGAATTGTCGAGTGACAGACCAAATCATTTGGTTCTTGCCTGGGTGACCTGCGGCTTTAGGATAGTGGTAAGTGTGCAAAAGTTTAGTTTGAAGATTCTCAGGAACAAAACACTCACCACTAGGTTTCTCAGGAGGTGCATTGGTTTGTGCAGCCAGGATCTCCTCCCCCAAGGAGAAGTCAAATTAGTACGTATGGTAGCCAAAATATGGTCAGGAGGTATAACAGGAGTAGGTACAGACTCCTCCTTGGACAGAGGCGAAAATTGTCGAAAGAGGGCATCAGCCCTAACATTCTTACTACCAGGCAGGTAGGAGACCACATAATTAAACCGAAACAAAAATAGCGCCCATCTGGCATGTCGAGGCGACAAACGTTTTGCTTCAGATAGATAAGTTAAATTCTTGTGGTCAGTAAAAATGAGCACTGGCACGCTAGTACCCTCGAGAAGATGCCTCCATTCCTTAAGTGCCAAAATTATGGCCAGTGATTCCCTATCGCCAATTTCATAATTGCACTCCGCTGGAGACAATTTCTTAGAGAAGAAACCACACAGATGCAAGGAATCGTCAGGCGTAGGACGTTGACACAAGTGGGCACCTACTCCAGTCTCAGACGCATCGCAGAAAGGCAGGACAGGGTTAGGATGAGCCAGAACTGGAGCGGCAGCAAAGGCAGTCTTAAGACTATCAAAGGCCTTAATGGCAGTAGGTGACCAATGGAGTGGATCATTCTCTTTACGGGTCATTTCTGTGATAGGTTTGACCAAGGAAGAAAAGTTTTTAATAAACTTTCTATAGTAATTGGCGAACCCCAAAAAACGTTGAATAGACCAAAGACCAACTGGGCAAGGCCACTGCTGAACTGCAGATAACTTGTCAGGATCCATGGAGAACCCTGCAACGGAGATAACATAACCTAGGAAGGTTACTTGAGTCTGATGGAACACACATTTCTCGAGTTTACAAAACAGGCTGTTCTCACGTAGTCTCTGAAGAACCCGTGTAACATCAGAACGATGAGCCTCAAGTGTGGGTGAGTGTATGAGGATGTCGTCTAAGTACACCACAACACACTGTTGCAACTTATCTCGTAGGACATCATTAATAAATTCCTGAAAAACAGCAGAAGCATTACATAGGCCAAAGGGCATTACAAGATACTCATAATGCCCGCTCCTGGTGTTAAATGCTGTTTTCCATTCATGGCCCTCCTTAATCCTAACGAAATTGTTCGCTCCTCTCAAATCAAGTTTAGTAAAGACCGTAGCTCCCTTGAGGCGGTCAAAGAGTTACGTAATAAGCAGAATAGGGTAAGCATTCTTAATGGTAAGACGATTTAAGACCCCTATAATCGATACATGGTCTTAACTCGCCACCCTTTTTCTTCACAAAGAAGAAGTCAGACCCTGCAGGAGAGCAGGATTTGCGGATGATCCCCCGCGACAGAGCATCGGCAACATACTCCTCCATAGCACAATTCTCTGCAACAGACAGAGGGTACACCCGGCCCCGAGGAGGAATGGCTCCGGGTTGCAGGTCTATGGCACAATCATAAGACCGGTGAGGAGGCAACGTACCGGCATGCACCTTGTCAAACACGTCTAGGAACTCTTGGTACTCCTCTGGCAATTGAGAAACCGAAGAAGTGCACAAGAATTTAACTGGTTTCCGAAGACAAGTGGAAATACATTGCGGGGACCACGACAAAATTTCGGACCTGCACCAGTCGAGACTGGGATTGTGCTTTTGGAGCCAGGGATAGCCCAGAACAACCAGAAAATGCAGAGAGTTTATCACCTGGAACTGGAGGGTTTCAAAATGGAGAGCCTCAACAGCCATGGACAACGGAGCAGTTTCGTGAGTAACGAGTGCAGGCTGAAGGGGCCTGCCATCAATGGCCTCAATAGCAAGCAGAACGGACCGAGGCAAAACAGGAATGGAGTGCTTTGATACAAAAGCACTGTCAATGAAATAGCCTGCAGAACCAGAGTCAACAAGAGCCTGGGTGACTATGGAGGAGTCCACCCAGGAAAGGACAACCGTGACCAAAGGTTTCTCCTTAAGCGGTTCTGGGGACGAGGATAAACCACCCAAGGTCTGCACCCGACAGGACCTTAGGTGTGAGCGTTTCCCGGCCATGTAGGACAAGACTTCAAAAGGTGGCCCTGTAACCCACAATAGAGGCAGAGCCCCTCCCTCCTCCTAAAGGCCCTCTCCGCCGTGGAGAGACACGTGAATCCCAGCTGCATCGGCTTAGCAGTACCTGGTGACTCGGGACCAGGAGGCATGGGAGGAGAGGGAGGCATGGGTGGGAATGAACACGTAGGAGACAACAGAACAGTAGGCTTCCGCAAGTGCTCCTTGAAAGAGGGCCTCTCTCTGAGTCTGATGTCAATTAGGATAAAAAAATACACCAATGCCTCGAGATCCTCTGGTAAATCTCTGGCAGCAACTTCGTCTTTAATCGCATCAGAGAGCCCATGAAAGAAGGCAGCAACAAGGGCTTCATTGTTCCAACCTACCTCTGCGGCAAGCGTACGGAACTCAATAGCATACTGAGCAACAGATCTTGTACCTTGCTGAATGGACATGAGTCGTTTAGCAGCAGGGGAGGAGCGAGCTGGAACATCAAATACCCTTTGAAAGGAGGCCACAAATTCAGGGTAATTAGAAATCACAGGTTTATTAGTCTCCCACAAGGGATTAGCCCAGGCAAGAGCTTTGTCAGAGAGTAACGAGATGAGAAATCCCACCTTAGCTCTGTCAGAGGGAAACGCCTGAGGTAACATCTCAAAGTAAATGCCCACCTGGTTCAAAAACCCTCTGCACTGAATAGGATCACCTCCATATCGCTGAAGTAGAGGTGCAGAACCGGACATGCTACTGGTAGGCATAGGTGCAGCAGCGGAAACAGGAGCAGCCATAACTTGCGGGACACTTTGGTCCAAATGTGCAGTGCGAGTCAGCAGGGTTTGCAGGGCTAGTGCAAATTGATCCAAGCAGTGATCCTGTACATCCATCCTGGAAATGATGGCAGGTAAAGGGGGATTATTAGCACCATCAGGATTCATGGCCTTTGCGTAATGTCAGGGTGCCAGGAATCAGACTGAGACGAGAAGTGCAAAAATAATCACACCTTTATTAATAGCAAAAAATAATAAAAAGTCCACAAGTCAAATAACAAGCCAGGAATCAAAACCAGAGCTGGTAGTCAGACGAGCTGAGTCAGGAGCCAAAGCGAATTGTCAGACGAGCCGGAATCAGGAACACGGAAAACAGCAGTCAGGAACAAGCCAGAGATCAGGAACCAGGAAGGCAGGGGACTGTTTGCATTACTTATTTGTATCATACCTCATATTGTTTGGGGTTACATTATGTGAGTACATTTTATATGGATTTTTATATTGTTGATTAAAAAACTGTATTACACGATCTCTGCCTTCTTTTATGTTTCTCTACATGATCAATATCTACTGAATGAGAGGACATACAGAGATTTTACCTCAAACAAATTAACAGGCTGGATATACCATACTCCAAGAGGGGAAGAATCCGTCATCAATACTGCAGAGCTTTATCTCACCGAAGGTCTCTCCTTCACATATGTGGCAACTTACCTCGTTAGATTGAGGTTTGTTATTATGTATCCCTAGTTATTGTTATAGCAGCCATTTTTGTTCTCTTAGACTTATCTAATTTTAGCGCAGAAACAAAAGTGCTGCTTTGCCCAGTCCAGGGTTTTCTCTGTTCTGTGGCATTCTACTTTTTTTTTCATATGTATATTGTGAAGACCAGGGTTAACTAACCCTGCACCAGTCACTTGTTTGGCACAGAAAGTGTTAACAAACCCTTTCTATTTTAACTAATCTGTCACAGTCTAGCCACTCCAGGCAAGCCTATGACTTTTTTTTTTTTAAATTTATTTATTTTTTATTTATAAATACATCTCCATCAAAATAACAGAAACACCCCAATAATAGACAGAAATAAACATGAAATACAGGAAAAAATGGGGGGGGGGGCGGAGCTTGCCACGCTACACAGTGGTCACACTTTCTTTGAGCTCTGCAGACCGAGTATGTTTTTACTAATTTTCTTTTATTTTTACTTTGTTATTTTTTCCATATATGATTCCTAACCCTTAGGAGAACACTTCTTCTTGCTTGTTGGGAACAGAAAATAGGCTGAAAGTGTCCTTATACGGACTTTGTATAGATTCTTCTTGGCCGTAACGGCTCTGAGCTGAGGAAGTTCTGAACTTCCGGTCCTGATACTAAAGACCGCGTGGATGCCATCAGACAAGTAGGCTTTCAAACCCGGTCTCTACTAGCCCTTGTTTGCTGCGGTGCCTCTAGGTTTGACCTACTTCCAACAATACACCACCTAACGAGAGCCGATACCTGTGAGTTGCCACGTGGAGGAGAGGGGACAGAGGCCGTCATTCCGGAGAGCCTCTATGGCGGTGCCGCCTACACAACAGGAGTCCAGCTTGAGTTAGCCCTTGTCGCACAGACTTACCTCTTTCCCTCTACGACCTCACCGCAACTCATTGAAGCCTCAGCTGGGACCGGCTTAACAACCTGCACTCTCCCGGTTAGATCCGGAGGCACTGCAGACACTGGAGTAACACGGAGGCTGTTTTTCATCACCAGAGGGGGTAAGACTTTCCCTGCTTATTTTTGTATGACTGAGGGAAACGCTACAGGAGGCAGTACTCCTTTAAAAACCCATCCTGGATTCTCTAGTTCTACTGCGGTTCACATCGCAGAGTCCAAAGATATAGTTGCCTTAGCCTCCCTGCATATCACCAATTTAATGCTGCTAGCTACTTTTAGTGGCCATATTAGCTCCACGCAGTTACAGAGGTCTTCCTTTTATTTCTGAACTCTCCCTCCATACTTTGGCCCAATTATTCACTGATTGAACTGTATAAAGAGGCCAGGAGACTAGTCACCTAGAGAAACTATATCCTCCTACAGCTACACATATGGACTCTGATACCCCCACATGGGATTTCTCATACCTCCCAAACTTTGATTTTCCTACAGCCCTTTGATTTCCCTCTATCACTCTGGCACCAACTTTGGTTATATCCTTCTCACATAAGATCTCTGCACGCTGATACAGATCCTGTTGGGCTTCACAGTCTTTGAGGATTAAACATTGAAAGCCTCTTGATCACACTCTCCCCCTTCTCCTGGATTGTGGCCCATTATTACAGCAACTATCTGCCCTCTCCCCCCCCCTTTCCCGTCGGCCCATATTGCCTACGGTTCATATCCTATAATAACCTCCCCTTACTCGCTTGGCAGAGAGCAACTCCCTGGGGAGAGAGACAGACACCTCTCAGCTTTCAAGTGAGAAGAAGTTTGGAAGGTTTGAGGGTTCGAGTAGAGAGAGTTGAGTGTGGAGATAGAGGTTCGTCTCAGGACAAATCCCTAATTTGAAGCTAATTATTCACAACAACATGCAGGGCTAAGTCCTCTGTGTAGGGGGGTGTTGGATCCATATTCCCCGCTCACCATCCTAACTCAGAATCTCATCCATTTAAGCTTAACGGGCAAGTGTTGACATCTCCGACCTGCCTTTTAGGCAATGGCCCACTCACAAAGGAAAAAGCAGAAACATAGTGGTCTCCCAAAACGGACTCTCTCAGATCCCTTCTCTAATAAAAATTCATTCGAGCAAGATATGTCAGACGACGACTCAAGAGATTCAACTATATCCTCTAAAGGTCCGTCTAGAGCCCTATCTCACTCTACTGAGAGGCCAGCTCACACTTCTTCATCCATCCTAGAATCAATTAAGGAGTTGTCAAACAGGATGGACTCACACTATTCCTCACTGAAACAAGAGCTCAAGATTTCAGTCTCTGAACTAAAGAGGGACATATCCTCGCTAGGCGAGAGAACAGAGTCATTGGAAAAGAAACAGGAGGATCTAAACTTAGACCACTCCAATCTTCTAGCCTACACTCAATCCCTTGCTTAGATGATTACAGATCTAGAGTCCAAGATGTCAGATCAAGAGGACAGATCACGTTGTAACAATCTCAGAATCAGAGGCATCGGCCCTGCTGACCTCTCAAAACATCTTCAGGCTCTCTTCATGGAGCTTTTAGGTCCTACGTCAACTCAGGAAAATCTCATTGATAGGGCTCACAGAGCTATTAGGCCGAGAAACTTCCCTTCAGGCTTGGCTAGGGATGTTATAGTCCGTCTGCATTATTATACATTTAAAGAGAGACTGCCACGAGCGTCTTTTCAAAACAAGAACTTGAAAGATCCTTTTCAGGCAATTCAGATTTTTCCGGATTTATCTTCCCACACCTTGTCCAGGAGACGGCTGTTTCAACAAATTACCCAATGTCTCCGCAACAATGATATCAAATACAGATGAGGCTTTCCTGTTAAGCTCTTTTTTCAATTTAACAAATCTTCATACATCATTACAACCCCGGAACAAGGGATAAAGATACTGCAATCTCTGAAGCTTTTGCACTCAGCCAGTCAACCTTCTACTACCCTTGGAAAACCTGGAACACTCAATGTCACAGCCCCTACTTGGCGACCTTTAACTCAAACTTTCAGCTTTCATGCCACTAGGAGAAATTCCTCACTACCCCCAAAGGGGTCCTAATCCTTACTGATGTGGAATAATTCATGTAAAACTCTTTATGTAGAACTCTGAATCTGTTATATACGTTTACCTTTTTTTTTTTTTTTTCTCTGCCTTCTTGTCATGCCTGTATGCCATATTCTTTACAGTATGTCGGATATACCCGATACTTCAGGACATCAAGACGATGTGGACTAGCCGGGAAGGGATGGGTAACGTAATGTAATAATTAATAATGTTGTTTACAGTTGGCATGTTTTACTTGTTTGTTTTTTGTACCTAGTTCTTATTATACTTTACATTTAGGAACTCGATTGCCCTATTGATATAAGATTTTCTCTATCACATTATCTTAGGATTTTATCGTTTTTCACTTCTTAAATGAGACGGCCTAGTAGCAGACACATAGTGATAGGGTTGGACACTACTTTAGCGTTTAACTTATATATGAAACTAGCAGGTCCCTCCTCCTACACATAGTAAATAAGTTTCTTTGAGGTATATTTATCCCTTCGTCCCCCCATCCTTCTCTTTCCCGAGGAAGGTCACATATTGTTAAGAAAGTAATTGAGACCCCACTCCCTTCTTAAGTGGTCCCCGGCTTCTATCTATAATTTAATAGAACTAGCTTAGTCGCTGACATCCAGCTTTAGATCTAAGCTTCCCTATTGTTCATCATTCTGACATGACATTAGTAGGCCCCTCCCCTTCACATCATAATTTAGGTCCTTGGATTAGTATTTTAGTAATTATTTTATTACTCCCCTCATACTTTTCCCAGTCACAATAAGTGGCTTAGTTTTTGGGAGATACATGAGATTACCCATTCCTCTTGTTCAGCACCCGTTCATTGTAAGTTTCAGAGGCCAAGGAGACGTTGTTTTACATAACGTCAAACTCACGTACTGGGCAGTCCTCACCATTTTTATTAGTTATTACTTCATCTGTTTATATGGGCTGCCTGAGAATGTATACATACCCAAACTTACCTAAAATCTTTGTAATTTTGTTTTGAAGTTTTATATATGTTCATCTTGGTTAACCTTATTTGTTATGCTTATTGTCAACTGTTTACCACTCTCAATCAGAGACTAGAGCTCTCCTTCTTTTTGTTTGTTTTTCCCTTCCCATATTTATGAACGTTAGGTTGAGCGGAAGTTGGGTTCCGGCACCCTCCTCTTATTTTTGCCCTGCCCTAATCTTACTCTTACTTAAAGACCGCCTTAGCTGAGATTTTCAGTCCTAAGTGGCTAATATCTTCCCCATAGACAATTTGGTTTTTAGTGTTCTTCTGACCCATTTCCACTGCAACTAACTACTAACACTCATAATCTTTTTGTTTCTTTCTTTTTATCCATGTGACACACCACTTGAAACATAGTTTTTCTTACATTTCATTGGCTACTCCTTCCCCCCTATACCCTTCCATACCCTTATTATACGAGCGGCTCTTGCCCGCTGCATCCCCGTCCCCAGCTCATTTTGTGAGCAATTTAAAACGCACCTTTAGTGTATCAGTGCAATCTCATAGTTTAGGACTTTACTTAACGTAGGAGGCTAGACCCCTCTGGATCTCCCTTTCTATATTATTTAGCACCTTTCTTCTCTCACAATGATACAACTCAATTTTTTGTCCCTTAATGCGCAAGGCCTCAACTCCCCTACCAAATGCAGTCTCCTAATTAATATGCTCCATCGTTCGAAAATAGATGTGGCCTTTGTTCAGGAGACACATTTGCTTACTAATATGGACACTATATATACTTATAGAAAGTTCCCTGCAGTTATTACAGAATCTTTTACCTCCAAATCTAGAGGTGTGGAGATCTTCGTCAACTCCTCTATCACATATGAACCCATTTATATCGAACGAGACCCACAGGCCCGTTTTATCATTCTAATCTGTAAACTTAACACTAAACTATTCACACTGGTGAATATTTATGCACCCAATTCGGGGCAAATCAAATTCTTTAGGCAACTACTGGAGTCAGTGTCAGCCGTGACTCAGGGGGAGTTAGTGGTGGGGGGAGACTTTAATCTAGTGTGGGACTCATCAATAGACAGATCTGGCCCTAAGATATCCCTACCTGAAAGGGCGCTTCATCCCCTCTCAGTCGCCTTTCAAAATCTTTTCAAACAGTTCGATTTATATGACGTCTGGAGAGCTCTCCACCCGAGGGGGCGGGAGTTCACCTTTTACTCTGCCCCGCATAGATCCTACACCCGGATTGATTTTTTCTTCCTTGGGTCCCGCCTTCTTGACACGGTCACAGATGCAAAAATCTTGACTATTTCTTGGTCGGATCACGATTCTCTAGCTATAACTTTGGGTGAGTAATCTCCTCATACCTCTGTATTTACGTGGCGCCTTAAAGACTATCTTGTCACTAACCTGACATTGAAAGAGGAAACACAGAGTGCCATAGCTGACTTTCTGACCAGAAACGACACTCCACCGATGTCAGAGGAGGTTGTTTGGGCCGCTTTGAAGGCATACCTTAGGGGATATTATACAGGGAGTGCAGAATTATTAGGCAAGTTGTATTTTTGAGGATTCATTTTATTATTGAACAACAGCCATGTTCTCAATGAACCCAAAAAACTCATTAATATCAAAGCTGAATAGTTTTGGAAGTAGTTTTTAGTTTGTTTTTAGTTATAGCTATTTTAGGGGGATATCTGTGTGTGCAGGTGACTATTACTGTGCATAATTATTAGGCAACTTAACAAAAAACAAATATATACCCATTTCAATTATTTATTTTTACCAGTGAAACCAATATAACATCTCAACATTCACAAATATACATTTCTGACATTCAAAAACAACACAAAAACAAATCAGTGACCAATATAGCCACCTTTCTTTGCAAGGACACTCAAAAGCCTGCCATCCATGGATTCTGTCAGTGTTTTGATCTGTTCACCATCAACATTGCGTGCAGCAGCAACCACAGCCTCCCAGACACTGTTCAGAGAGGTGTACTGTTTTCCCTCCTTGTAAATCTCACATTTGATGATGGACCACAGGTTCTCAATGGGGTTCAGATCAGGTGAACAAGGAGGCCATGTCATTAGATTTTCTTCTTTTATACCCTTTCTTGCCAGCCACGCTGTGGAGTACTTGGACGCGTGTGATGGAGCATTGTCCTGCATGAAAATCATGTTTTTCTTGAAGGATGCAGACTTCTTCCTGTACCACTGCTTGAAGAAGGTGTCTTCCAGAAACTGGCAGTAGGACTGGGAGTTGAGCTTGACTCCATCCTCAACCCGAAAAGGCCCCACAAGCTCATCTTTGATGATACCAGCCCAAACCAGTACTCCACCTCCACCTTGCTGGCGTCTGAGTCGGACTGGAGCTCTCTGCCCTTTACCAATCCAGCCACGGGCCCATCCATCTGGCCCATCAAGACTCACTCTCATTTCATCAGTCCATAAAACCTTAGAAAAATCAGTCTTGAGATATTTCTTGGCCCAGTCTTGACGTTTCAGCTTGTGTGTCTTGTTCAGTGGTGGTCGTCTTTCAGCCTTTCTTACCTTGGCCATGTCTCTGAGTATTGCACACCTTGTGCTTTTGGGCACTCCAGTGATGTTGCAGCTCTGAAATATGGCCAAACTGGTGGCAAGTGGCATCTTGGCAGCTGCACGCTTGACTTTTCTCAGTTCATGGGCAGTTATTTTGCGCCTTGGTTTTTCCACACGCTTCTTGCGACCCTGTTGACTATTTTGAATGAAACGCTTGATTGTTCGATGATCACGCTTCAGAAGCTTTGCAATTTTAAGAGTGCTGCATCCCTCTGCAAGATATCTCACTATTTTTTACTTTTCTGAGCCTGTCAAGTCCTTCTTTTGACCCATTTTGCCAAAGGAAAGGAAGTTGCTTAATAATTATGCACACCTGATATAGGGTGTTGATGTCATTAGACCACACCCCTTCTCATTACAGAGATGCACATCACCTAATATGCTTAATTGGTAGTAGGCTTTCGAGCCTATACAGCTTGGAGTAAGACAACATGCATAAAGAGGATGATGTGGTCAAAATACTCATTTGCCTAATAATTCTGCACTCCCTGTATAGAGAAGGCCTCTCAAATGAAGAAAGCACATGGAGATTCCCTTGCGTCTCTCAACTGTCAAATTAGATACTTGAAAAGCAAACTATCTGTATCATACTCTACCCCTTTAAACGCCCAAATCACAGAAATTTCCAAACAGATACGAACATTAGAAGTCGATAAAACCAAATCTAATTTGGAAAAGTTGAAGCAAATATACTACTATAAAAGTAACAAAGCTTCTTTGCTATTAGCTAGGAAATTAAGAAATAGAATGGCCCAAGCTAAAATAACCTCTATTATCTCAAGTAGTGGTCCTGTGTCATCCCCGAGTGCAATAGGTGAAACCTTTAAAGACTTCTATTATAACCTTTATAACCTAGAATCTTCTGAATCTGCTAAACTACTCTCTTCAGATTACATTCGCCGGTACTTACAAGATCTGAACCTCCCACAATTAGACCAATCAAACTTCTCTGCCCTTATTTCCCCGATCACACTTGAAGAAGTCCGATCGGGCATCAGGGATCTCAAAACAGCAAAATCGCCAGGCCCGGACAGCTTTACGGGTCAATTTTACAAGACATACATAACTCAGATCTCCCCCATTCTCTGTAGAGCCTTTAATGAAGTCCAAAACAAAGGACGTTTTCGGAGTGAATACTTAGAGGCCACAATTACTACCATTCTCAAACCAGGTAAGGATCCTTCGGAGTGCGGGAGTTATCGCCCGATCTCCTTACTCAATATAGACACTAAACTTTACGCCAAGATCATTGCAAATCGCTTGACTAAAATTATTTCCACTTTGGTTCATCCGGACCAAGTGGGCTTCTTCCCTCAAAGGGAGAGTCCAGATGCAACAAGACGTATTCTTGACATTCTGATCGAGGGTACAAGGGACAAGGCTCCCATGCTCGCTCTGTCGTTGGACGCTGAAAAGGCTTTTGACAGGGTGAGGTGAGAGTACCTTTGGGAAACATTACGTGCTTTTAAACTTCCTGAGAAATTTATACTTTCGGTTCAGGCCATTTACGCCTGCCCAGCGGCCAGGGTTAAGGGTGTTGGATTTCAGTCTAGTCGTTTTTATATCACCAATGGGACGAGACAGGGGTGTCCTCTCTCTCCGCTCCTGTTTGCTCTGGCCATCGAGCCCTTAGCTCAAGCTATTAGAATGGACCAAGATATCTCTGGGTTCCCGGTCCGGTTGTCTCAACATAAAATCTCCTTGTACGTGGATGACGTCACGCTTTTACTTACTAACCCGTCCAGGTCCCTTCCTGCTGTTTTTAGGATACTCTCTCAGTTCAATGCCTGAGTCATTACAAACTCAATCTGGCCAAGACAGAAGCTTTACATATTAATGTCTCACCACATGAATTGTCCTCTTTGCAGAGAAAATTCCAGTTTCAATGGTCTTCTAGCTCCATTAAGCTGTTAGGTATCCACCTTTGTCCAAACACGTCCATGGTAATCTCTAAGAATTACGTAGAAAGACTCCCAGAATGGAGAAAACTTTTAGATTCTTGGGACTATCGTGAAATTTAATGGACAGGCAGGATCGCTTCCATTAAAATGTCTTTCATCCCCAAAATAACCTGTTTGATCGCTTCCGATTAATGTTCCTAGACCCATCCTCAACAAGTTACAGAGTCTACTCACTAGTTATGTTTGGAAGGGTAGAAAACCCAGAACCTCCAGACAAACCTTACAGAGGACTTGTGATAGGGGAGGGCTCAGTCTGCCAAACATCATTCTATACTACCAGGCAGCCCGGATGACCCATCTGATGAGTTGGGGTCATTATGAGAACCCGGCTTCTTGGAGAGAGGTCGAATGTTCTCTCCTACCACCGGGCCTGCGTTTAATAGATTTGCCCTGGGTACCGTCGCACTGTAGGAAAAACCTTCACATTACGCACCCAGTGATTCTAGAGACTCTACATTCTTGGGAGCAAACAAGATATTTAACCACGGGCGCCCCTCACCCTTCTCCGAGACAAACTATAGCTAGTGCCTTTTTTTTGTCTCCCTGATTCCCACATCTCAAGCTGGAGAAATCTAGATGCAACCTATATTGCGGATTCCTTCCATTACAATATTTTACTTAACTCCTCCTCTCAACATAAAATCTCTCAATATATACCCTGAGAGAGGGAATTAAACTTCACGGCTGATGCTGACTCCTGGTTTAGAGAACTAATTTTTACTAAGAAGTTATTACATTGCACAACCTTATGGGAATTGCACTATAAACTAACGGTCTGCTGGCACTTAGTTCCAGCCACATTACATAAGATATATAGCTCCCATCCTCCCACTTGCTGGAGAGGTTGTGGGCAGTTAGGAACCCAAGCTCATATTTGGTGGTTTTGTTCTAATATAACTCCAATTTGGACCCAGATTTCTGACATTTTACACTCATTAGATATTACTTCTACACTAAGCCCACAAACTTGTCTACTTCATCTAGACTTTGCGAATTTATCCCCCGCGCAAAAATCACTGTCCATTTACATACTCATGTCCACTAAGCTAGAAATTGCGAAAGCCTGGAAACTTCCTGCTCCCCCCTCCATCGCACAGATTTTAGCAACTGTTAACTTTCTCCTAAAAATGGAAGCATACTCTTATTCTGTGCAGGACAAATTAGACTTTTATTATGAGATCTGGTCTCCCTGGTGTGAAAAATTCCTCCATTGAAATACATTGAAATATGTTGAAATATGTGGATATCCACTGCAATTCCTCTCCCCTCCCGTCCCTCCACCTCACCCCTCCCTATCACCTCCTCTAATGCCTTCCTAACTTTATACTTTATTTTGGTCTGAATAAACTCTGAGAGATATTGTTTACAATGTTATAATATGGAAAAAGAGAAAAGCTAACTGTGAAAAGCAACAGTTTTGTGAAGTCTGTTTGGAGATAGTTGAGATTATTATCTATTTCTTTCATTTCTCCTTTCATACATTAGGATAATGGAAGTCTTTACTTAGAATATGTTGAAAATTATTTGGAAATTCTCCTGTAACATGTTTATTATTGTCGTTTGTTTTAGTGAGATTTATCTCACTCACGGAATTGTTGCATATTCTTGTTATCTTGGAATTTTCTCAATAAAAAACTATTTAAAAAAAAAAAAGGAAAAAATGGATTGTCCTCAATTGACTGATTGTATATCATGGAGACATTTAAAGAAAAAAAAGCCTGATTTCTAAATCTTGTTATAAGCATTAAAAAGAATTTAAAACATAAATCTATGCTGTTGCCAAAAAAAAAGCGATATAGTAAAAAAAAAAACCTCAACTAAGCATAAATGATTAAAACCAAATAAACACAATTAACATATAACAAAACACGATACAAAGACGAAAACTAAAACAAAAAAAGAAGGAAAAAAAACCCACTCCTCCCCACCCACCCTCAGCATCATTAACTAGTCAACGACTAGCTTGTACTTCTAATATTGACCATCCTTCCCAGATGTCTATACCTATCTGATAAGATGCAAGCCTATGGCTTAGTTCAGTGGGTGCAAATGTTAACAATACTCTCTAGTCTGTCCTAGACTTAGAAAAAATGCCCAAACTCCCCTTTAATGCCACCCACACTAAAACGCTGAAATTATAGAACACCTTATAACTTCTGTTTTACATATTCAGTGCATACACCTATATAAGCAATTTCCCAGTGTCATTATGATAATTAGGAAAAAGAAAGAAATGAAGTCCCAAAAGTTTGAGCATAAAAAACAAAACTTTATTCCAAGGATTAAAATGAAGCAGGAAAAACGGCAAGCTGTTCCAGAACAAGTAACTTGTCTGACCGGTTTCAGCCAATGGACTGTAATCATAGACATAATGGGCTACAAATGTGTGCCCTATTTAAAAGAGAAGAAAACACCTCATTGGTTAAAAACAAATAGTACTGGAACAGCAATTACAAATAAAGGTATAAACACACTAGTCTTAGTATATATATATATATATATATATATATATATATATATATATATATATATATATATATATATATATATATATATATATATATATATATATATATATATATATATATATATATATATATTTATAGAAGGACACCTTAGGTATAGGCTAATAAAATCAATGATTGTACAGTAAGCATATGCTTGCTTAAAAGTGCTAACATACAAAAAGAGTGCAGAAAAGTACAAATACATGTTAATAATTAGTAGTATAACCCAGAGGACCCCTACCTCAATAGCTCTCAACTATTTGTCGATAATGGACAAAATAGTGGTATATAACGTATTACCAACAGAGCAACAGGAAGATAGTATAATTTAATCTAATCCCTTCTATGAACAGAGCATATCTACATAGCATTTGGATTTGGAAGTTGCTACCATCACTAGAACTAACTGGTGACTGTACATAATAAACATAAGCTTACAAGATGTCAGGGGAACCTAATATGTTGTATATATTGTTCTAATTTAAATTAAAACCAACTATTCAAATCATAGAAAAAAATTCCTACAAAATATTAATAAGATGACAGAATATAAAGGAGAAAAGCTTACCATAAGTAGTATATTGATGAGTACATAATCAAACAGTACATATACATAGTGCTTCCTTAACTGATGAATTTATTAAACTAATGTTGCCAATAATTGATAATATCAAACTCCGAATTAAACCCATTCAGAATGAGAGTATTCAGTCTAAATATCCAATAGATCTCCTGTCTACACAGTGCAGAGAACTTGTCTCCCCCTCTTGGGTGTCTTTTAATCTGTTCAATCGCCCTCCACTTTAAATTGGATACATCCTGATTGTGAACCTCAAGAAAGTGTTTAGACAAAGCAGAGCATGGTCTCTCTCCCGAAATATAGGACAGGTGCTCCCTGATACGTGTGCCCACCTCACATGTGGTTCTACCTACATAACGCTTGGAGCACTGTGTACAATCTATCACATATATAATATACATGCTTTTGCAATTGACACAACCTCTTGTATCAAAGTTCTCCCCTGTATGAAATGAGGTAAAGGTTTTACCAGTTCTGACATGATCACATGAGGTGCATGTGCGTCTACCACACCTATATGTCCCCCTACTAATTTTTATATCTCCAATCAATATCGACAAAATTTTATTCACAATTTTACATATTTGATCATATTGATTGGAGTATGAAGTAATGAATTTAGGCTTTGACCTGTGAACATCATTCTCCAATCTACGGTTATTTGAAGAATTATTGAAAAGTGACTTCCTGTCCATCCTTTTAACCTGATGAAAGGCACTATCCACAACATATTTGGGATATCCTATTTCATACAGCCTTTCACTGAGGTGTCTGCTCTCCTCCAAAAATATAGTATCAAGGGTGCAGTTTCGCTGCACCCTCATGAACTGTCCTTTAGCAATACCTCTAAAGACATGCTTCGGATGACTGCTGTTAGCATGAAGCAGACTGTTCCCAGCAATAGGTTTTCAGAAGAGAGCAGACTCCACCATATCCTCTGTTGGAACACCTTTAAGTGTGATGTTCAGGAAAGCAATGGTCTCATAGTGCCATTCAAAGGTAAATTTTAAGCCTACATCATTATTGTTAAGGCAATCAACAAAATCAGTAGCCTCGGTATGGTCAGCCAACCACACCAGCAACAAATCATCAATGAAGCGTACATATTTGATTATATACCTGGATGAAGGGCCGTCACTATCTCCATAGATGTGGGACCTTTCCCACCACCCCATAAAGAGGTTTGCATAGGAGGGAGCAAATTTCACTCCCATAGCGGTCCCACATTTCTGGAGATAGTAGCGTCCTTGGAACAAGAAAAAATTGTGTTCCAAAAGGAATTTGACTGCTCGTAACACAAATTCTTTAAGGACTGGGGGCAAATCAGTATATAGGTCTAAAAAGAACTCAACTGCCCTAAGACCAAAAGAGTGTGGGATTGAAGAGTACAGTGATGTGACATCAACTTTCAGCCAACTGTACCCTTCTCTCCACCTCCCATTTTCCATAATCTCTAAGGTATGGGTAGTATCCCTCACATAACTTGGAAGTCTTGGGATCAAGGGCTGTAGAAAGTGATCCACCCACTTGGACAGGGGTTCCATCAGTGAACCTATCCCAGCCACAATGGATCTACCTTTGACATTGACCAAACTCTTATGGACCTTGGGGAGGTGGTGGAAGATGGGTGTAATCGGTTCTTTTACTAACATTGAGGTAGCTGTCTCTTTATTCACTAACCCATCTTCCACCGCATCATCAACAAGGTGCACAAGTTCTCTCTGAAATTTAGATGTGGGGTCTCCTGGGAGCAGCATATAGGCCTTGGTGGATATCACAAAAAACAAAAGAGATCCGGTGCACTCAGGGGTAAGAAAAATTTGCAGAAAGTTGCTTTATTAATAAAATTTATATGACAGATGCATCATGAGGACAAAGATCCAGAATATGTGTGATCCTGACGTGTTTCGCGCCGTTACAGGCGCTTAGTCATAGGATATGACCCTGGTATACACCACCTCACCTTATGAAGGGAGCTGCAGCCAACCGGCGCTCAGAAAAAACACCTGTCAGTCACACCCCCCATCCAGGTTAAGGTGGAATACACCAGTGGCACACATAAAAAGACAAATACTATGGTAATAAAAGACATCATATTGAAAATTCTAGACAATTCTGGAAATTACAGATATTACAGGCATATATTAGACCATGGATAGGAAGGGTTAATAAGTAAAGGCTGAGGACTAAAGTGTATATATATGATAAGTTAAATAAATTAATTCAAGACTTGATATCTGAGGAATTACAAATGTAAATTATTAGTAAATGCATTGACAACTCAAAAACTATTAAGTGTCTATATGAAAATCTTAGGGAAGGATATGAAAGACCAAATTTAATTAAAGGTGTATTATAATATTATTGTATTATTTTTATTATATTAATGGTATGAAACATAAAACCTAATGCACCTATTATATTTATAATTGAATAAAAATAATTCATTTAATTAGAAAGGTGGATTAATTAATCTGTGAAATAGGAAATATCCCACTCCAAATTCATACCATTTGGATGTCTAGTTCCCAATTTTAGAATCCAGAATAATTCACGTTTAGTTAAAGACTTATGTCTATCACCACCTCTGGGATGTCTGTTAACAATCTGGTGGCAACAAAAGTTGCAGGTGATAAGATAAACCACCCATTTGGATCTACATGTTGCGTGGAAATTTATTTCAAAAGATCTGTTATGTGCTGAAGAGGTAAATGTGTTGCCCAATATCAGTAGTTGGCAAGCTAGACAATTGAAATTATTACATTTAAAATTTCCCTTCTTATGTAGCCAGGTCCTATTACTTTGGTATGTTTTTGTTTGAACCATACTGGGTGATAATTTAGAACCTAAAGTATCTGGCTTCCTGGGGACAAACCTACATTTACTGATGTAAGGTTTGAGTTGGGGGTCACTATGAAGTAATTTCAAATGTCTTTTTACAATGGAAACAATTTTGTTATAATGAATTGAATATGGTGTACTAAAAACCACAGTATCATTGCTAAACGAGCTGTTGTGATTTCTAGAAACTGCATGACTATATTTCGCTTCCTCTTGTGCTTTGTTGAGTAGTTTTTCCTTATAACCTCTCTTTAAAAGCCTAGTTTTTAATTCCTCAGACTGATTTGTATATATAGTTTCATCATTGGTGTTTCTTTTTAACCTGATGAATTGGCTTTTGGGAATTGAGTTTAACAAATGAGGTGGATGAGCTGAATGTGCATGCAAAATGGTGTTCCCTGCAGTGGATTTGCGAAATGTGCTGGAAACAATACACTTATTGCTTATATCGCCTTTAAGTGTTAAATCCAAAAAGTTTACCTGAGTTGGATTAACTTCACCAGTAAATTTTAATTCCAAATTGTTATCGTTTAGATAATCCAAAAATGTGGTGGATGTAAAATCTGGAATATTGGAAATATCAAATATGAATATCATATCGTCAATGAAGCGATTGTATAATATAGTACTTTCCCTGAACTGGTAATTATCCGAAAAAATGTGATGGAGTTCCCACCAACCCACAAACAAGTTGGCATACGAGGGGGCAAACTTGGCCCCCATCGCTGTGCCACGTACTTGAAGATAGAAAGTGTGATTAAACATAAAATAATTGTGGGTTAGTAGGAACTCCAAACATTCACAAATAAATATTTTTTCTGCCTCACCGTATGTGGTCTCTCTATCTAGGAACCACTTAACTCGGTGTCTTGCAACTGGCATAATGCCTCTGCCACATAGCAGTGCTTGTCCATGACTACCACACTCCCCCCTTTATCTGACTGTTTTATCACAATATTTTTATTATTTTGTAAGCTGGCTAACGCTGTTTTTTCATTCACAGTAAGGTTATGGTGCCCCGCTTCGGTAGCTCTAGACAGCTCAGTGAGATCCTCAGACACCCTCTTGTGGAAGACCTCAAGAGCCTTACCTCTGGTATGTAGTGGATAGAACGATGACTTTGATCTCAGGGTAGGCACGGTTGAGCTAGTATTAGATAGATCATGAGTATTACCTTCATTTTGCAATCCCTGAAGGGAGAGCACTGCGCACACATCCCTAAAATCAAAGTCATAGCTCGGTAACACCAGATTGCCCGGGTTACTATCCACAACCCTTTCAGTGGGAGCAGATGTTTCATAGAAGAATTTTCTTAATGTAAGGTCACGTATCAATTTGTTAACATTGAGAATAGTTTGAAACAAGTCAAAGTTTCTCGATGGAACAAAACCCAGGCCATAATTTAGGACGCTTTCTTCAATGTCAGATAGATGGTAGATAGATATATTAATCACCATATTTATTGGTAATTTTTTTGTTTCTTGTTCTTTACCCATAGAGAGTATCTTGCCTGATCTAGATTCCCTCCCTGGGTACTCTGAGTACTTCCCATTGAGTTCCCTCCCCCCTGAAATTGTCTTTGGGCCTTGTGAAAAACCTGCACACTGGGATGTTTTGAGATATTCCCTGGGATCACGGTTGTAGAATGGACTTTTGGTCTAGCCCCTTGATTATCTGTACTCTTTAAGATTCCCTTACTTTTGAGCTCTTGGGCTGAACATATACTCATAGGGGTTTGTACCTTTGGTCCTGACACCAATTTGTCACCTGAAGCCCCTTCAAAGCTTTAAGCAAAACGATCTTCATCTGACACCTCAGACTCAGAGTCAGTAACCATGACTTTTGTAGGGGGTTCATGTGTAGGAATTTGTGCCCTCTGCCTATTACCCCTACGATGTCTCCAATTTTTATGCTGTTTATTTTTGTGATTACCATTCACATTAAAATTGGCATCATTAGGGATTGTCTCCTGTCCACATGTATTATACCAGGATTTATTTCTCTGGTGTCGCAGCCATATATATACTACTCCCTGAGTATAATCTTTTTGATCCCTTAGAAATTTTGTGTGTTTTGTCTGTATAACTAATTTCTTTGATTCTTCAATAGTTTTTTTTTAAAAAATAGTATCAAATTTCACATAAATCTCATATTGCTTGAATCTATCCATCTCACACTGTACACGAGCAATTTTAGTTTTAACCTCCAAGAGCAAAACTTCCTTATACTCAATAAGAAAAGAAATAAGAGTAAGGGAACAGTCCGTCTGTAACACACTTGTTACTTTTATAAAAAATAGTGTTTGTTGCTCTTTTGTATATTGTCTCTGATACTATTTCTGTGTAAAAGAGATAAAAAACGGTGAGCTTATTGTTCAAAAGTTAATTGATATTATCAGAGACTTGATAGCATGTTCTGAGTAATATGCCTCTTTTGAACTAAGTAGATAGAGTAGCGAGAACTTTATATTTAAAGAGCTATAGTTTTAATAGCGAGTTTAACTTAACTTGGGTAAATTGTATTTCAGATATTATCCTCTGAGTCTCCGTTCATCCATTCATCTTCACACACTCACACACCAAAATAAAAGATATATTTACAATGTCCTTTAAGCGGTAAATTGTATGCACAGTTCATATACAAGAAATACAGTCAGGGTGCAATTTACCTTAATCCGATCAAAACGATGCTTTTGGGAAAACAGGAGTGAGCGTCTTACCTGGAAGAGACTCGAGCGGTTAGTGAGACCGCGGCGTGTGAGCGTGACTTACTTCCGGTTATCGCTGAAGCGAGGAGATAAACAAACAGTGAGTTCAATCTAGCAACTTGTAAGTTAGTTTTCTGTAAGAACGTGAGATAAACAATTTGTCTTGAATGGAGTTCAGATAGAAGTGATTCAGTAGTTGGAGTTGAGATGTCAACTTCGTGCTTTGACCTGAAAAGGAAAATATCCTACGAGTATAAGCAGGATAGAGAAGTGTGCTTGACATACACTTCAATTAACAGGCAATTTGTAAGTGGAAAGGTGAGCTTTAAATAGGGGTGAGGAGTTGATGGGAGGTTCTTACTTAAAGGGATATTACATCTCCCCCCCGTTAAGGGAGCACCCTTGGAGAACCTGGATGAGGTTTGGAAGGATAGCGACGATGGAAACGTTTAACAAGTTCTGATGCATGAACCGCAGACTGAGGTTGCCAGGAATTCTCCTCAGGACCATAACCTCTCCATTGTATCAGATATTCCAATCTTCTCCTCCTGATTCGAGAATCCAATATCTTTTCCACTTCAAATTCCTTTTGGTCATCAAGAAATGTAGGGGGTGGAGGAGTTAATTTTAATCTTTCATGATCTGATGTATAAGGTTTTATAAGGGAGACATGGAATGTATTGTGTATTCGATAATGGGTTGGTAACTGAAGTCTTACTGCGTTAGGATTTATGATTTTGTCAATAATGAATGGTCCTATAAACTGGTTAGCTAACTTTTTACTTGGTGTCTGCAACCATAAATGCTTTGTGGATAAAAGGACTTGGTCACCTATTTTATAGTCAGGTGTTTGTCGTCGTCTTTGATCATAGAAAATTTTTTGTCTTTCCTTGGCTTCGGCTAGGTGAGTCTTTAGAGTCTTTAGTCTGTCTTGTAAGCTATTTGCAAAAGTGGTAGCGCTCGGGGAATTAACTGTTGTGTTAGTGATTGTTATGGAGGTAGGGTGGTATCCATAAGTGGCAAAAAATGGAGTAATTTTTATTGAAGAAGAGATGGAATTATTGTATGCAAATTCTGCCATAGGAAGGAAAGTGACCCAGTCATCCTGTAAGTGCGTAATGTAGCATCTAAGATATTGCTCTAATGTTTGGTTGAGACGCTCAGTTAACCCATTAGTCTGAGGGTGAAAAGCTGTTGAATACCTTGCATCTATCTTTAACAGCTTACATAGAGATCTCCATAATGCGGAGGTAAATTGAGTGCCCCGGCCACTTATTATGGTTGTTGGTAAACCATGTAATCTGACTATAGAACTGATGAATGTCTTAGCTGTTATCATAGCAGTGGGTAGAGCTTTAAGTGGAGTAAAATGTGCTAGTTTGGTCAACTGATCAACTACTACAAATATGGTATTATATTGTTGAGATGGAGGTAACTCAACATTGAAATCCATGGATATGGTTGACCATGGTCTATCAGGAATAGGTAGGGAGGTTAGGTATCCAATAGGTTTCTTGTGTTCTAACTTATTCCTTGTACAAATATCACATCCAGTTATGTAATCTGTTATAGCCTTTTCCATCTGTGGCCACCAAAAATAACGTCGGGTCAATTCGGTGGTCTTTTGAATTCCGGTGTGACCAGATAGCATATTATCATGTGTGTATGATAATATGAGTTTACGTAAATTGTGAGGGATGTAAAGTCTTCCTTTATGATAAAGCAAACCTGTGGTTTCATCTTTAATGCAATCTTGAGGTATGGTTATCTCTTTTGTTAGAGCTGAAAGTATCTCTGTCTCTAGGTTTGTGAGGGAACCTAAGAATTTTTCTTCTGGTATTACTGGTGTTGGTTCAATTGCTGTTAGGTTATTATCGTATTGTCGTGACAAAGCATCTGCTTTGGCATTGGCAGTACCAGGCCGGTATGTTATCTGAAAGTTGAATCGGTCCATAAATAAAGCCCATCGAACCTGACGAGATGAGAGGGTCTTATTACTTTTCAGATATTGTAAATTTTTATGATCAGTATATACCAAAAATGGTTCTTGGGTTCCTTCTAATAAGTGTCTCCAATGTTCTAGAGCACGTTTTATCGCTAATAATTCCTTATCACCGACACTATAATTTCTTTCTGCAGGTAGGAAAGTCTTTGAATTGTAAGCGATAGGATGGATCTGTTTTGTTATGACGTTTTGCTGTGACAATACAGCACCAATCCCTGAATTAGATGCACCCACTTCTAGGATAAATGATTGGTTATAGTCCGGTAGAGCTAACACTGTCACGGTGGTGAAAAGGTCTTTTAGCTTAGTAAAAGCTTCCTGAGTCTCGTTGTTCCAAAGAAATTTCCGTTTATTACTAGTTAATTGCGTGAGTGGTTTTACCACTGAAGAAAAATCTTTGATAAATCTCCTATAAAAATTTGCAAACCCCAGAAATTTCTGGAGTGTGCGTACAGTTGTAGGCCTGGGCCAATCGATAATTGCTTGGATCTTTTGTGGATCCATTTCAATCTTATTGGGTTTTAGAATATAACCTAAGAATTTAATTTCAGACACATGAAATATACATTTTTCTAATTTAGCGTAGAGTTTGTTTTGTCTCAACCTTGTCAAGACCCACCGAACATGTTTTTCATGGTCTTTTAAATTCTTTGAGTAAATTAAGATATCATCCAGATAGATGATTACACAGACATCAGTGAGGTCATGGAAAATTTCGTTTATGAAATGCTGAAATGTTGCTGGAGCATTACATAATCCAAACGGCATAATGTTGTACTGGTATAAGCCGTATCTGGTGCGCAGTACAGGCAGAGGTTAGATAATCTTCTCCTTATTTTCTCTTCTGGGGTAAGTGGTCCCCTAATAGTCCCAATCTCCATAGGTACAGGGTTGGTAAGGGGTTTTTCTTGTGAGGTTTGTGCAGGATATGATCGTCTTGGAACACTGTCACTCGCCATTCTCTCTGCCTTTCGCTCCCTTAGACGTCTGTCCAACGTAATACATAATTTAGTGAGCCCTGATAAAGTCTCAGGCATTTCCAGACGTGATAATTCATCTTTTAGTCCCTCAGATAAGCCTAACCTAAACTGGCTTCTGAGGCTTATCTGGTTCCACTGGGAATCTGAGGCCCACATCTGAAAGTCTGTGATGTATTCCTCAACGGTCCTCTTCCCTTGTCTTAGGGCACGTAATTTGAATTCTGCATTAATCTGAGTATCAGCGTCTTCATATAAGGTGGACATGGCAGAAAAAAATTCCTGTAAGGAATTCATTATAGGATCATTTGCCTCAAATAATCTGTTGGGCCATGTCCTGGGTTCACCCACTAGGTAAGATATGGTGGTACAGACTTTTATTCTCTCGGTATGATATGTTCTGGGTTTGAGAGAGTAAAGTAAGTTACAAGCATTTCTAAAATCTCTGAAAGTAGCACGTTTACCAGAAAATGGAGTTGGAGGCTGAATCTGAGGCTCAGGTAACTCCAGCTCTTTAGGGGTTAAACATTCTTTAATTAATGCTTTTAATGCAGTGTTCTCTGTTTGTACTTCAGTTAAACCATGGGCGAGGTAGTCTAATTTTTTGTTAATGTTGGTAATTT
Source organism: Bombina bombina (assembly GCF_027579735.1). Classification (NCBI taxonomy): domain Eukaryota; kingdom Metazoa; phylum Chordata; class Amphibia; order Anura; family Bombinatoridae; genus Bombina; species Bombina bombina. Next base: position 1,009,192,633 of record NC_069503.1, read on the forward strand.
CATTCTGAACCTCTTGTGCATCCATGGTAAAACTGTTACTTCAGCAGAGTTTGAGGCCTGTTAATTCTGTAACACACTTGTTACTTTTATAAAAAATAGTGTTTGTTGCTCTTTTGTATATTGTCTCTGATACTATTTCTGTGTAAAAGAGATAAAAAACGGTGAGCTTATTGTTCAAAAGTTAATTGATATTATCAGAGACTTGATAGCATGTTCTGAGTAATATGCCTCTTTTGAACTAAGTAGATACAGGGAGTGCAGAATTATTAGGCAAATTAGTATTTTGCCCACATCATCCTCTTTATGCATGTTGTCTTACTCCAAGCTGTATAGGCTCGAAAGCCTACTACCAATTAAGCATATTAGGTGATGTGCATCTCTGTAATGAGAAGGGGTGTGGTCAAATGACATCAACACCATATATCAGGTGTGCATAATTATTAGGCAACTTCCTTTCCTTTGGCAAAATGGGTCAAAAGAAGGACTTGACAGGCTCAGAAAAGTAAAAAATAGTGAGATATCTTGCAGAGGGATGCAGCACTCTTAAAATTGCAAAGCTTCTGAAGCGTGATCATCGAACAATCAAGCGTTTCATTCAAAATAGTCAACAGGGTCGCAAGAAGCGTGTGGAAAAACCAAGGCGCAAAATAACTGCCCATGAACTGAGAAAAGTCAAGCGTGCAGCTGCCAAGATGCCACTTGCCACCAGTTTGGCCATATTTCAGAGCTGCAACATCACTGGAGTGCCCAAAAGCACAAGGTGTGCAATACTCAGAGACATGGCCAAGGTAAGAAAGGCTGAAAGACGACCACCACTGAACAAGACACACAAGCTGAAACGTCAAGACTGGGCCAAGAAATATCTCAAGACTGATTTTTCTAAGGTTTTATGGACTGATGAAATGAGAGTGAGTCTTGATGGGCCAGATGGATGGGCCCGTGGCTGGATTGGTAAAGGGCAGAGAGCTCCAGTCCGACTCAGACGCCAGCAAGGTGGAGGTGGAGTACTGGTTTGGGCTGGTATCATCAAAGATGAGCTTGTGGGGCCTTTTCGGGTTGAGGATGGAGTCAAGCTCAAATCCCAGTCCTACTGCCAGTTTCTGGAAGACACCTTCTTCAAGAAGTGGTACAGGAAGAAGTCTGCATCCTTCAAGAAAAACATGATTTTCATGCAGGACAATGCTCCATCACACGCGTCCAAGTACTCCACAGTGTGGCTGGCAAGAAAGGGTATAAAAGAAGAAAATCTAATGACATGGCCTCCTTGTTCACCTGATCTGAACCCCATTGAGAACCTGTGGTCCATCATCAAATGTGAGATTTACAAGGAGGGAAAACAGTACACCTCTCTGAACAGTGTCTGGGAGGCTGTGGTTGCTGCTGCACGCAATGTTGATGGTGAACAGATCAAAACACTGACAGAATCCATGGATGGCAGGCTTTTGAGTGCCCTTGCAAAGAAAGGTGGCTATATTGGTCACTGATTTGTTTTTGTTTTGTTTTTGAATGTCAGAAATGTATATTTGTGAATGTTGAGATGTTATATTGGTTTCACTGGTAAAAATAAATAATTGAAATGGGTATATATTTGTTTTTTGTTAAGTTGCCTACTAATTATGCACAGTAATAGTCACCTGCACACACAGATATCCCCCTAAAATAGCTATAACTAAAAACAAACTAAAAAATATTTCCAAAACTATTCAGCTTTGATATTAATGATTTTTTTGGGTTCATTGAGAACATGGTTGTTCAATAATAAAATTAATCCTCAAAAATACAACTTGCCTAATAATTCTGCACTCCCTGTAGAGTAGCGAGAACTTTATATTTAAAGAGCTATAGTTTTAATAGCGAGTTTAACTTAACTTGGGTAAATTGTATTTCAGATATTATCCTATGAGTCTCCGTTCATCCATTCATCTTCACACACTCACACACCAAAATAAAAGATATATTTACAATGTCCTTTAAGCGGTAAATTGTATGCACAGTTCATATACAAGAAATACAGTCAGGGTGCAATTTACCTTAATCCGATCAAAACAATGCTTTTGGGAAAACAGGAGTGAGCGTCTTACCTGGAAGAGACTTGAGCGGTTAGTGAGACCGCGGCGTGTGAGCGTGACTTACTTCCGGTTATCGCTGAAGCGAGGAGATAAACAAACAGTGAGTTCAAACTAGCAACTTGTAAGTAAGTTTTCTGTAAGAATGTGAGATAAACAATTTGTCTTGAATGGAGTTCAGATAGAAGTGATTCAGTAGTTGGAGTTGAGATGTCAACTTCGTGCTTTGACCTGAAAAGGAAAATATCCTACGAGTATAAGCAGGATAGAGAAGTGTGCTTGACATACACTTCAATTAACAGGCAATTTGTAAGTGGAAAGGTGAGCTTTAAATAGGGGTGAGGAGTTGATGGGAGGTTCTTACTGAAAGGGATATTACACCGTCAGAGCTTGGTTCCATCTATTAATAAAGTCCTTATCCATAATGTCATACGTAGGGAATTTGTTTAATCTTAAACCCCTTGGTAACATTTTCAAATCCAGGTACTTAGTGAGTATCCACTTGTCCCATTTTAGTTTTTGTTCTTTTAATCTAAGATTTTCATAGTCCTGAAACAGGTCCCCCAATTTAGTTTTGGGTGAATCTTGACTAAACACTTCCTCCAGGGCAAATAAGTCTAAATTGCCCTCATCTATATCTTTTAAAAGCAAAAAGTCAGTTTCCTGAGGCTCCTCTATGGAAGCAATGTATTAGAAACAAAAGAAATGTATTCACTGTACTACCTGTAATCCAAGGATATAGACAAACCACCACTATAGCCCAGATTAGAGTCAAACCACTTATTAGATACAGGGTAGTGGATAAATGGTTGGCGAAACAGTTCAAGTGGTTATATGAAACTAATCAGAAACATTCATGTGCAAACGTCATGTAACACAAAAAGTCTTGAAGAGGGACATGAGCATACTATTAATGCAGCAAACAGGGAGGGTGAGACTAGAGCATATATGCTCACAGAATATCCTATGCAGAATGACTCTATCCCTCATATACCTCAGTGTAAAAGAAATTGCACAAATAGAGGGTGCGTATGGGGAGACCCTGTACCTTAGCACTATGTACACAGACCACTCATAGGCAAAACAATTATTAATGCCTCCAGAGGATCCGTAGAGCGCTAGTTACTGCCCTGATAACTGTGCCAAAAGTATTCAGTTTTCACTCAACCACCCTCTGGTAGCAGCTGTCCAAGTCCTGTATGCACTCTCTTTCCCACGCTGGCGGTAATCTCTGTCAACTGTTAAAAACGCTCCACAAACAGAGCTAAACTGGACAGTCTCTCCGGAACAATTGTAAGCTCCTCCCATGGGCTTTTCTGGTTTGTTATCGCTGCGGGACAATTCCTCACTGTGCTGTGCGAAAATGATGAAGTGCCAGTATGAGGGGCGCAATAGGTAGTGGTGGATGTCAATCAAACAGGTTTTGACTAGGAAAGCTCAAAGGGGACAAAAAACGGACCCCAGTAGTCCGTAGTTGAACATGGAAAAAGAGAGAAATGAAGTCCCAAAAGTTTGAGCATAAAAAACAAAACTTTATTCCAAGGATTAAAATGAAGCAGGAAAAACGGCAAGCTGTTCCAGAACAAGTAACTTGTCTGACCAGTTTCGGTCAATGGACCGTAATCATAGACATAATGGGCTACAAATGTGTGCCCTATTTAAAAGAGAAGAAAACACCTCATTGGTTAAAAACAAATAGTGCTGGAACAGCAATTACAAATAAAGGTATAAACACACTATCCTTTGTATATATATCTATATATAGAAGGACAACTTAGGTATAGGCTAATATAATCAATGATTGTACAGTAAGCACATGCTTGCTTAAAAGTGCTAGCATACAAAAAGAGTGCAGAAAAGTACAAATACATGTTAATAATTAGTAGTATAACCCAGAGGATCCCACTTATCTAACCCAAAAGCTCTCAACTATTTGTCAATAATAGACAAAATAGTGGTATATAACGTATTACCAACAGAGCAACAGGAAGATAGTATAATTTAATCTAATCCCTTCTATGAACAGAGCATATCTACATAGCATTGGTTTTGTAAGTTGCTACCATCACTAGAACTAACTAACTGGTGACTGTACATAATAAACATAAGCTTACAAGATGTCAGGGGAACCGAATATGTTTTATAACAAAATTGGAAAACAAATTATAAATCTGAGATTTAATAAATGACTCCTTTAGTGTCTTGTCAATATAAATGTGTATTCACATATGTTTGTTGTAGTTCACTTAAAGGAGCAGTACTTAAGCATAAGTAAATAGTTAAACTTAAATAGACATTACTCACAATGTGTGAGTTATGTTCCAAAAGTATGCTTCTAGGCACTGATTTTGTAATAATAAATCTAGATGAAATCTAATGATGGAAATTATTATAAATTAACTTTTATTATCATATTTAAAAAGACAGCAAATAATAAATGGTGTTTTGCTGACCACATTAAATTTAAAAACACTGCACCTGTGTGTTAATGTTTATACTTAGATAACAGCATAAATATCCAATGAAATTATCTTATAGTATTGAATGTGTTAATTTAACCTATATTGTACTTACTATGAACTGCTTTTTGCCTTATATTTGGCTTTATTATACAGCACAGTAGGAGAACTGCTTTCTCTAATATATAGAGGTAATGGCCTCTATTTATCAAGGTCTGGCGGACCTGATCCGACACTGCGGATCAGGTCTGCCAGACCTCACTGAATACGGCGAGCAATACGCTCGCCGTATTCAGCATTGCACCAGCAGCCAATGGGCCGCCAGCAGGGGGTGTCAATCAACCCGATCGTACTCGATCGGGTTGATTTCCGGCGATGTCTGTCCGCCTGCTCAGAGCAGGCGGACAGGTTATGGAGCAGTGGTCTTTGTGAACGCTGCTTCATAACTGCTGTTTCTGGTGAGCCTGCAGGCTCGCCAGAAACACGGGGCATCAAGCTTCATTCGGAGCTTGATAGATAGGCCACAATGTCTCTTTAAGTAGATTGCATATAATATAGGTTTAGTTAGTTAAATCTCTGTGGAAATAACTTGCAGTTATATCTTTTTTATTAGATAGATCAATAGTAGATTATATTTTGGTGAGTTCAATTTCACACGAAATGCTTATTGTATGAAAGATTTTGTATTGGGTATAAAATATTTGGCTGAGTAAATTGCCAAAGAAGTTATAGTTGCAAGTGAAAGTTGCAACTTTAAATTGCTGCTTGTGTTACTTTTATTTTTGCTATTTGACACAACTTATCTATGTAACTTGAAAACGTTCTTATAATGATTCCCTCGTGTAGGAACAGAATGTACATATTCTGTCTTGTTTGTTCATGTATATAAAGTTCTAATTAATGGTATAAATTGCTTATAGGTGTATAAATACCCATGCAATGTTGTCCATATCATGAATCAAAAGAAAGAGCTATTGAGAATTATTGTGTAGTATTACCAAATGATTCTGATGACACAATATGAATTTAAATAAAGCAACTCGCGTGGTCAATGTTACAATGTTCTTATTTAGTGATGTCGCAAACTGTTCGCCGGAGAACAGTTCACTGTGAACATAGCTTGTTCGCATTCGCTGCTGCGGGCGAACATATGCGATGTTCGATCCGCCCCCTATGTGTCATCATTGAGGAAACTTTGACCCTGTATGTCACAGCCTTCAGACACATTAGAGCCAATCAGCAGCAGACACTCCTTCACAGACCCACCCAGCTCCTTGGCAGCAGCCATTTTAGACTCATTACGACCTTGCTTTCTTAGTGAGAGGAGCTTTTGTGTTGCTGCTGCTGTCATAATAGGGAAATAGATAGCTAGGCTAGTGTATTTAGTGTCCACTACAGTCTCATCTCATCTCTGCTGCAAGGACAGCACCCCAAAAAGCACTTTTTAGGGCTATAACTTCAGTCGTTTTTTTTTTCTTTGTATTTTTATTTGCATTTGCCTGGCTTTCAGCCTGTGTGTGAGGCTCACAGCATATACTGTGATTAGTGCCACCACTGATATCTGCTTAACATTAGTTTAAATTTAACCAACAAAACTTTGAAATTATTTTGCTAGTGTAATCTAATTTAATTTTCTATCAGGCCTGTGTCTATCAGGCTCACACAGCATATACTGTGGTTCATTGCTCTGTGCCAGCCACCACTCATATCTGCTTAACATTATTTTAAATTTAAAAAAAAAACTTTTAAATCATTTTGCTAGTGTAATCTAATTTCATTTTCTATCAGGCCTGTGTGTTTCTGACTTACACAGCAAGCATACTGGGGTTAATTGTTGCCCTACCTAGCACTGCAGCCACAACTCATATCTGCTTAACATTATTTTAAATTTTTCAAAAAAACGTTTAAATCATTTTGCCAGTGTAATCTAATTTCATTTTCTATCAGGCCTGTGCGTTTCTGGCTTACTCAGCATACTGTGGTTAATTGCTGTCCTTTGCGCAGCCAGCCACCACTCATATCTGCTTAACATTATTTTAAAGTTAAAAAAAACATTTTAAATCATTTTGCTAGTGTAATCTAATTTCATTTTCTTCAGGCCTGTGTGTTTCTGACTTACAGAGCATACTGTGGTTAATTGCTGCCCTACCTAGCAGCCACGACTCATATCTGCTTAACATTTTTTTTAATTTTAATAAAAAGCCTTTAAATCATTTTGCTAGTGTAATCTAATTTTATTTTCTATCAGGCCTGTGTGTTTCTGACTTACAGAGCATACTGTGGTTAATTGCTGCCCTACCTAGCAGCCAGCCACCACTCATATCTGCTTAACATTATTTTAAAGTTAAAAAAAAAACTTTTAAATAATTTTGCTAGTGTAATCTAATTTCATTTTCTATCAGGCCTGTGTGTTTCTGACTTACACAGCAAGCATACTGTGGTTAATTGCTGCCCTACCTAGCAGCCACGACTCATATCTGCTTAACATTATTTTAATTTTTTTTAAAAAAACTTTAAATCATTTTGCTAGTGTAATCTAATTTCATTTTCTATCAGGCCTGTGTGTTTCTGGCTTACTCAGCATACTGTGGTTAATTGCTGTCCTAGCAGCAGCCAGCCACCACTCATATCTGCTTAACATTATTTTAAAGTTTAAAAAAAACCCTTTTAAATCATTTTGCTAGTGTAATCTAATTTCATTTTCTATCAGGCCTGTGTGTTTCTGACTTACAGAGCATACTGTGGTTAATTGCTGCCCTACCTAGCACCCACGACTCATATCTGCTTAACATTTTTTTAAATTTTTTAAAAAAACCTTTAAATCATTTTGCTAGTGTAATCTAATTTAATTTTATTTTCTATCAGGCCTGTGTGTTTCTGACTTACAGAGTATACTGTGGTTAATTGCTGCCCTACCTAACAGCCAGCCACCACTCATATCTGCTTAACATTATTTTAAAGTAAAAAAAAAAATCCTATTTGTTGTAACAGTATTGAAAATTGAAAATATTTTAAATCATAACTTTTTTGACTGTGAATCATCAGTCTCCTAGTGCCATTGAATTGCAGTTTCCTGCCTGCCAGCATGTGTGCCAGGCCCACTTGCCAACTAGTTACACCAATCATATTTGTTCTAACAGTATTGTAAATATTTAAAATAAAAAATTCTTAGACTGTGAATCATCAGTCTGCTAGTGCCATTGAATTGCAGTTTCCTGCCTGCCAGCGTGTGTGCCAGGCCACTTGCCAACTAGTTACACCAATCATATTTGTTCTAACAGTATTGTAAATATTTAAAATAAAAAATTCTTAGATTGTCAATCATCAGTCTGCTAGTGCAATTGAATTGCAGTTTCCTGCCTGCCAGCGTGTGTGCCAGGCTCACTAGCCAACTAGTGCCACCAATCATATTTGTTGTAACAGTATTGGAAATATTTTAAATCATAACTTTTTTGACTGTGAATCATCAGTCTCCTAGTGCCATTGAATTGCAGTTGCCTGCCTGCCAGCGTGTGTGCCAGGCCCACTTGCCAACTAGTTACACCAATCATATTAGTTCTAACAGTATTGTAAATATTTAAAATAAAAATTCTTAGACTGTGAATCATCAGTTTGCTAGTGCCATTGAATTGCAGTTTCCTGCCTGCCAGCGTGTGTGCCAGGCCCACTAGCCAACTAGTGCCACCAATCATATTTGTTGTAACAGTATTGAAAATATTTTAAATCATAACTTTTTTGACTGTGAATCATCAGTCTCCTAGTGCCATTGATTTGCAGTTGCCTGCCTGCCAGCGTGTGTGCCAGGCCCACTTGCCAACTAGTTACACCAATCATAATAGTTCTAACAGTATTGTAAATATTTAAAATAAAAAAATCTTAGACTGTGAATCATCAGTCTGCTAGTGCCATTGAATTGCAGTTTCCTGCCTGCCAGCGTGTGTGCCAGGCCCACTTGCCAACTAGTGCCACCAATCATATTTGTTGTAACAGTATTGAAAATATTTTAAATCATAACTTTTTTGACTATGAATCATCAGTCTCCTAGTGCCATTGAATTGCAGTTGCCTGCATGCCAGTGTGTGTGCCAGGCCCACTTGCCAACTAGTTACACCAATCATATTTGTTCTAACAGTATTGTAAATACTTAAAATAAAAAATTCTTAGACTGGGAATCATCAGTCTGCTAGTGCCATTGAATTGCAGTTTCCTGCCTGCCAGCGTGTGTGCCAGGCCCACTAGCCAACTAGTGCCACCAATCATATTTGTTGTAACAGTATTGAAAATATTTTAAATCATAACTTTTTTGACTGTGAATCATCAGTCTCCTAGTGCCATTGATTTGCAGTTGCCTGCCTGCCAGCGTGTGTGCCAGGCCCACTTGTCAACTAGTTACACCAATCATATTTATTCTAACAGTATTGTAAATATTTAAAATAAAAAATTCTTAGACTGTGAATCATCAGTCTGCTAGTGCCATTGAATTGCAGTTTCCTGCCTGCCAGCGTGTGTGCCAGGCCCACTAGCCAACTAGTGCCACCAATCATATTTGTTGTAACAGTATTGAAAATATTTTAAATCATAACTTTTTTGACTGTGAATCATCAGTCTGCTAGTGCCATTGAATTGCAGTAGCCTGCCTGCCTGCCAGCGTGTGTGCCAGGCCCACTTGCCAACTAGTGCCACCAATCATATTTGTTGTAACAGTATTGAAAATATTTTAAATCATAACTTTTTTGACTATGAATCATCAGTCTCCTAGTGCCATTGAATTGCAGTTGCCTGCATGCCAGCGTGTGTGCCAGGCCCACTTGCCAACTAGTTACACCAATCATATTTGTTCTAACAGTATTGTAAATACTTAAAATAAAAAATTCTTAGACTGGGAATCATCAGTCTGCTAGTGCCATTGAATTGCAGTTTCCTGCCTGCCAGCGTGTGTGCCAGGCCCACTAGCCAACTAGTGCCACCAATCATATTTGTTGTAACAGTATTGAAAATATTTTAAATCATAACTTTTTTGACTGTGAATCATCAGTCTCCTAGTGCCATTGATTTGCAGTTGCCTGCCTGCCAGCGTGTGTGCCAGGCCCACTTGTCAACTAGTTACATAAATCATATTAGTTCTAACAGTATTGTAAATATTTAAAATAAAAACATCTTAGACTGTGAATCATCAGTCTGCTAGTGCCATTGAATTGCAGTTTCCTGCCTGCCAGCATGTGTGCCAGGCCCACTAGCCAACTAGTGCCACCAATCCTATTTGTTGTAACAGTATTGAAAATATTTTAAATCATAACTTTTTTGACTGTGAATCATCAGTCTCCTAGTGCCATTGAATTGCAGTTTCCTGCCTGCCAGCGTGTGTGCCAGGCCCACTTGCCAACTAGTTACACCAATCATATTTGTTCTAACAGTATTGTAAATATTTAAAATAAAAAATTCTTAGACTGTGAATCATCAGTCTGCTAGTGCCATTGAATTGCAGTTTCCTGCCTGCCAGCGTGTGTGCCAGGCCCACTAGCCAACTAGTGCCACCAATCATATTTGTTGTAACAGTATTGAAAATATTTTAAATCATAACTTTTTTGACTGTAAATCATCAGTCTGCTAGTGCCATTGAATTGCAGTTGCCTGCCTGCCTGCCAGCGTGTGTGCCAGGCCCACTTGCCGTTTCCAACTAGTGCCACCAATCATATTTGTTCTAACAGTATTGTAAATTTAAAAAAAAAGTGCCATTGAATTCGAGTTTCCTGCCTGCCAGCGTGTGTGCCAGGCCCACTAGCCAACTAGTGCCACCAATCATATTTGTTGTAACAGTATTGAAAATATTTTAAATCATAACTTTTTGGACTGTGAAGCATCAGTCAGCTAGTGTAATCTAATTGCAGTTGCTTTCCTCCCAGCGTGTGTGCCAGCCAGGCCCACTTGCCAACTAGTGCCACCAATCATATTTGTTGTCACAGTACTTTTAATATTTAAAAAATAAACATTTTTGACTTTGAAACATCAGTCTTTTTTTTTTTGTCAGGCTCACAGCGTATACTGTGCCCACTTGCCCAGTGCCACCACTCATAATTTGTTTAATAGTATTGTAAGTGTACATTTTAAAAAAAAATGACAGGCAGAGGCAGGCCACCCCGCAGGTGCCGTCGTGGTTGTGGTGCTGTGATTCCTTTAGACCCTACAAATATGCACATTGTTCAGATGCCAGGTGCCAGGGGGGATGCAAAAAGTTCTGAGGAGGACCTAGTTGAATGGCTAACACAGGACACCCAATCTTCTACAGCTTCCGCTCCTAGTCCTCCTAACCTTGAAGCACCATCTACATCCAGCTGTGCTTTGGGCACCTCTCAAGTGACCAGTGCCACTCGCCCGCCTGTCGCCACCACCAACACTAGCACCACAGCCGCTTCACTTGATCTGTCACAGGAGTTATTGACACATCAGTTGGAAGAAATGAGTGATGTGCAACCATCATTGACAGAGGATGTAGATAACAGTGATATGTCTCAGTCAGGCAGCATTACAGACAGGAGGTATGGTGTGATGATGATGATGATGATGATGATGATGTTGTATCCACTGCTGCTTCCTTTCTTGATGTGTCTGATACAAGTGAAGCGGTTGATGATGATGTGTCGGTGGATGTCACGTGGGTGCCTGCTAGAAGAGAAGAAGAAGAGGGGGAAAGTTCAGATGGGGAGACAGAGAGGAGGAGGAGGAGATGAGTTGGAAGCAGGGGGAGGTCGTCGCAAGGAGCTAGTGGCACAGTCAGACAGCATGCATCGGCACCCGGGGTCAGCCAGACAGCATGCCGACGACCATCAACGCATGCTGTTGCCACCACCAGAATGCCGTCATCGCAGAGCTCAGCAGTGTGGCATTTTATTTTGTGTGTCGGCCTCTGACAACAGTGATGCCATTTGCAACCTGTGCTAAAGGAAACTGAGTCGTGGGAAGTCCAACACCCACCTAGGTACAACTGCTTTGCGAAGGCACATGGTCTCACATCACAAACGCCGATGGGAAGAACACATGAGTAGAAGCAGCACACAAACTCAAAGCCGCCCTCCTCCTCCTGCTCCAGCATCTTCAGCCACGTCAACCACTGCTGTCCTCCTTGCGCCCTCTCAACCATCCTCCACTGAGTCTCTCTTACGTAGCAGTTCCTGGTCATCTGCCCACAGTCAGGTGTCTGTCAAGGACATGTTTGAGCGTAAGAAGCCAATTTCTCAAAGTCACCCCGTTGCCCGGCGTCTGACAGCTGGCTTGTCTGAACTCAGCCCGCCAGCTTTTACCATAAAAACGGTTGGAGTCTGATGCTTTCAAAAAATTTGTATCTATTGGGACACCGCAGTGGAAGGTACCTGGCAGAAATTTCTTTTCACAAAAGGCAATCCGAAACCTGTACTCTGTTGTGCGAAAGGAAGTAATGGCATGTCTGGCACACAGCGTTGGGGCAAGGGTCCATATGACCACGGATAGCTGGTCTGCAAAGCATGGTCAGGGCAGGTATATCACCTACACTGCGCATTGGGTAAACCTGCTGACGTCTGACAAGCAAGGAATGCGTGGCTCTGCAGAATAGTTGGTGACACCGCCACAACTTGCAGGCAGGCCTGCTGCTACCTCCTCTACTCCTCCTACTCCATCCTCTTCCATAACCTCTTCCTCGGCTGAGTCCTCTTCTGCTTCTGCGTCTTGCTCCACATCAACGGCACCCCCCCAGCTCCCCAGGTACTATTCAACATCCCGGATACGTCAGTGTCACGCCGTCTTGGGGTTGACTTGCCTGAAAGCGGAGAGTCACACCGCACCAGCACTCCTGACCACCCTGAACACACAGGTGGATCAGTGGCTGACTCTGCACCAACTGGAGATTGGCAAGGTTGTTCCTGACAATGGAAGTAATTTGGTGGCGGCATTGAAATTGGGCAAGTTGACACATGTGCCGTGCATGGCACATGTGGTTATCTGATTGTACAACACTTTGTGCATAAGTACCCAGGCTTACAGGACGTCCTGAAGCAGGCCAGGAAGGTGTGTGGCCATTTCAGGCGTTCCTACATGGCCATGGCGCACTTGTCCGATATCCAGCGTCGAAACAACCTGCCAGTGAGGCGCTTGATTTGCGACAGCCCGACACAGTGGAATTCAACACTCCTAATGTTTGACCGCCTGCTCCAACAAGAAAAAGCTGTTAATGAGTATTTGTATGACCGGGGTGCTAGGACAGCCTCTGGGGAGCTGGGGATTTTTTTGCCAAATTACTGGACGCTCATGCACAATGCCTGTAGGCTCATGCGTCCTTATGAGGAGGTGACAAACCTTGTCAGTCGCACCGAAGGCACCATCAGCGACATCATACCATTTGTTTTCTTCCTGGAGCGTGCCCTGCGAAGAGTGCTGGATCAGGCCGTAGATGAGCGTGAAGAGGAAGAGTTGTGGTGTCCATCACCACCAGAAACAGCCTTATCAGCATCGCTTGCTGGACCTGCAGCAACGCAGGAAGAGGATTGTGAGGAAGAGGAGTCAGAGGAAGAAGATACCCTCAGTGACATCAGTGAGGACGAGGAATGGGTCATGATTAGCTCGGCATCCAACCTTGTGCAAATGGGGTCTTTCATGCTATCGTGCCTGTTGAGGGACCCTCGTATAAAAAAGCTGAAGGAGAACGACCTGTACTGGGTGTCCACGCTACTAGACCCCCGGTATAAGCATAAAGTGCCTGAAATGTTACTAAATTCCCGCAAGTCGGAAAGGATGGAGCATTTTAAAAATAAATTAAAAACTATGCTTTACACAGCGTATAAAGGTGATGTCACAGCACAACGGGAATCTAACAGGGGAAGAGATGAAAGTAATCCTCCTCCTCTTCCCATGACCACGGCAACAAGGACAGGACACTTTCCTGATGTGTTGTTGATGGAGGACATGCGGACCTTTTTAACTCCTATGCATCGCCAGAGCCTTTCGGGATCCAGCCTCAGAGAAAGACTCAACCGACAGGTAGCAGACTACCTAGCATTAACTGCGGATCTCGACACTCTGAGGAGCGATGGACCCCTTGACTACTGGGTGTGCAGGCTTGACCTGTGGCCTGAGCTATCCCAATTTGCAATTGAACTTCTGGCCTGCCCCGCTTCAAGTGTCCTGTCCAAAAGGACCTTCAGTGCAGCAGCAGGTTTTGTCACTGAGAAGAGAAGTCGCCTAGGTTAAAAAAGTCTTGACTATCTCACCTTTATTAAAATGAATGAGGGATGGATCCCGAAGGGACTGACATTGGGCGATACATTTGAGTAAAAAAGGCCTGATGATGAAATGAGCTGCCTTGGGCTACAAATGGTACACACGCTGGCTTTTTTTTTCTTATAATGCAGACTGACTTGCGTGACTTATCCGCAAACAACTAGTGTTTTAGGGCACTTTCTAACTGTTTTACAAACATCAATTATCTCTGGGTTCCATCTGCCATACCTGTACTCTATTGTGCAAAAGGATGCCATATGTGGTGTTTCATGCTGTTGTGCCTGTTGAGGGTCGTGGCCCATCGTATAAAAAGGCTGAAGGAGAACAACCTGTACTGGGTGTCCAAGCACATTTTTTGTTCAATATTCCCGGATCCTCTAAATTATCTCCGGGTTCCTCAAATCAATGCCATACCTGTACTCGATTGTGCAAAAGGGTGGCATATGTGGTGTTTCATGCTGTTGTGCCTGTTGAGGGTTGTGGCCCATCGTATAAAAAGGCTGAAGGAAAACGACCTGTACTGGGTGTCCAAGCACATTTTTTGTTCAATATTCCCGGTTCCTCTAAATTATCTCCGGGTTCCTCAAATCAATGCCATATCTGTACTCGATTGTGCAAAAGGATGGCATATGTGGTGTTTCATGCTGTTGTGCCTGTTTTGGGTCTTGGGCCATCGTATAAAAAGGCTGAAGGAGAACGACCTGTACTGGGTGTCCAAGCACATTTTTTGTTAAATATTCCCGGTTCCTCTAAATTATATCCGAGTTCCTCAAATCAATGCCATACCTGTACTCTATTGTGCAAAAGGATGGCATTTGTGGTGTTTCATGCTGTTGTGCCTGTTGAGGGTCGTGGGCCATCTTATAAAAAGGCTGAAGGAGAACGACCTGTACTGGGTGTCCAAGCACGTTTTTTGTTCAATATTCCCGGTTCCTCTAAATTATCTCCGGGTTCCTCAAATCAATGCCATACCTGTACTCTATTGTGCAAAAGGATGCCATATGTGGTGTTTCATGCTGTTGTGCCTGTTGAGGGTCGTGGGCCATCTTATAAAAAGGCTGAAGGAGAACGACCTGTACTGGGTGTCCAAGCCCATTTTTTGTTCAATATTCCCTGTTCCTCTAAATTATCTCTGGGTTCCTCAAATCAATGCCATACCTGTACTCTATTGTGCAAAAGGATGGCATATGTGGTGTTTCATGCTGTTGTGCCTGTTGAGGGTCATGGGCCATCGTATAAAAAGGCTGAAGGAGAACGACCTGTACTGGGTGTCCAAGCACGTTTTTTGTTCAATATTCCCGGTTCCTCTAAATTTTCTCCGGGTTCCTCAAATTAATGCCATATCTGTAATCTATTGTGCAAAAGGATGGCATATGTGGTGTTTCATGCTGTTGTGCCTGTTGAGGGTTGTGCCCCATTGTATAAAAAGGCTGAAGGAGAGCGACCTGTACTGGGTGTCCAAGCACATTTTTTGTTCAATATTCCCGGTTCCTCTAAATTATCTCCGGGTTACTCAAATCAATGCCATACCTGTACTTTATTGTGCAAAAGGATGGCATATGTAGTGTTTCATGCTGTTGTGCCTGTTGAGGGTCATGGGCCATCGTATAAAAAGGCTGAAGGAGAACGACCTGTACTGGGTGTCCAAGCACGTTTTTTGGTCAATATTCCAGGATCCTCTAGATTATCTCCGGGTTCCTCAAATCAATGCCATATCTGTAATCTATTGTGCAAAAGGATGGCATATGTGGTGTTTCCTGCTGTTGTTTCTGTTGAGGGTCCGGGACCCTCGTCTAAAAAGGCTGAAGGAGAACAAAGTGTACTGGGTGTCCAAGCATCTTTTTCCATCTCCCGGTTCCTAAAAATTATCTCCGGGTTTCTAAAATGGATGCCATACCTGTACTCTATTGTGCAAAAGGATGGTATATGTGGTGTTTCCTGCTGTTGTTTCTGTTGAGGGTCCTGGACCTTCTTATAAAAAGGCTGCAGGAGAACGACCTGTACTGTACTGGGTGTCCAAGCATGGTTTTTTGTTCAATTTCCCGGTTCCTAAAAATCATCTCCGGGTTTCTAAAAACAATGCCATACCTGTACTCTATTGTTCTAAAGGATGGCATATGTGGTGTTTCCTGCTATTGTTTCTGTTGAGGGTCCTGGAGCCTCTTCTAAAAAGGCTGAAGGAGAACGAAGTGTACTGGGTGTCTAATCATTTTTTTTGTTCAATTTCCTGGTTCCTAAAAATTATCTTCGGGTTTCTAAAATCAATGCCGTACCTGTACTCTATTGTTCAAAAGGATGGCATATGTCCTCTTTCCTGCTGTTGTTTCTGTTGAGGGTCCTGGACCCTCTTATAAAAAGGCTGAAGGAGAACGACGTGTACTGGGTGTCCAATCATTTTTTTTGTTCAATTTCCCGGTTCCTAAAAATTATCTCTGGGTTTCTAAAATCAATGCCATACCTGTACTCTATTGTTCAAAAGGATGGCATATTTGCTCTTTCCTGCTGTTGTTTCTGTTGAGGGTCCAGGACCCTCGTATAAAAAGGCGGAAGGAGAACAAAGTGTACTGGGTGTCCAATCATGTTTCTTTTTAAATTTCCCGGTTCCTAAAAATTATCTCCGGGTTTCTAAAATCAATGCCATACCTGTACTCTATTGTTCTAAAGGATGGCATATGCGGTGTTTCCTGCTGTTGTTTCTGTTGAGGGTCCTGGAGCCTCTTCTAAAAAGGCTGAAGGAGAACGAAGTGTACTGGGTGTCCAATCATTTTTTTTGTTCAATTTCCCAGTTTCTAAAAATTATTTCCGGGTTTCTAAAATCAATGCCGTACCTGTACTCTATTGTTGAAAAGGATGGCATATGTGCTCTTTCCTGCTGTTGTTTCTGTTGAGGGTCCTGGAGCCTCTTATAAAAAGGCTGAAGGAGAACAACGTGTAATGGGTGTCCAATCATTTTTTTTGTTCAATTTCCCGGTTCCTAAAAATTATCTCCGGGTTTCTAAAATCAATGCCATACCTGTACTCTATTGTTCAAAAGGATGGCATATGTGCTCTTTCCTGCTGTTGTTTCTGTTGAGGGTCCGGGACCCTTGTATAAAAAGGCTGAAGGAGAACGAAGTGTACTGGGTGCCCAATCATGTTTCTTTTTAAATTTCCCGGTTCCTCTAAATTATCTCCGTGTTCCTAAAATCGATGCCATACCTGTACTCTATTGTTCAAAAGGATGGCATAGGTGGTGTTTCCTGCTGTTGTGTCTGTGGAGGGTCCTGGACCCTCGTCTACAAAGGTGGAAGGAGAACGACCTGTACTGGGTGTCCAAGCACGTTTTTTGTTCAATATTCCCGGTTCCTCTAAATTATCTCCGGGTTCCGCAAATCAATGCCATACCTGTACTCTATTGTGCAAAAGGATGGCATATGTGGTGTTTCATGCTGTCGTGGGCCATGGTATAAAATGGCTGAAGGAGAATGACCTGTACTGCATTGCTGCTCCTTTTAGGCAGGCCAGCTCTTTGCATACTTGCCCACAGACTCTGTAACAGATGCCTCTTTTAGGGAGAGGTGCAGCCATAATGCAGGGTCAGAACCTCCGTCTGCAACTGGTATACTTGATTGTGCAAAAGGAAGTAACCTTACCATGGTTCCCTGACCGCACGTCTTGTTGTTATATTTTGGTGAGGGTAATCATGCAGGCTATATAGACCTCCCCCGATAGGGGGAGTAACAGGGGTGAAAGTGCTAATAATAGTACTACTTTACACAACCGAGTTAGCCATGGGTCCCAGTCCAAGACCGCATGTCTTATTGTTTTATTTGGTGCGGCTCATCATGCAGGCCATATAGACCTCCCACCATTAGGGGTTGTAACAGGGGTTAAACTAATAAGAACAGTACTACTTAACACAACCTAGTTACCATGGGTCCCAGACCGCATGTTTTGTTGTTGTACTTTGTTAGGCTAATCATGATGGCCATGTAGACCTCACCCAAGAGGTGGCAGTAACAGGGATGAAAGTGCTAAGAATAGTACTACTTTACACAACCAAGTTAGCCATGGGTCCCAGTTCAAGGCCGCATGTCTTGTTGTTTTATTTGGTGCGACTAATCATGCAGGCCATATAGACCTCCCACCATTAGGGGTTGTAACAGGTATTAAACTAATAAGAACAGTACTACTTAACACAACCTAGTTACCATGGGTCCCAGACCGCATGTTTTGTTGTTTTACTTTGTTAGGCTAATCATGATGGCCATGTAGACCTCCCCCGAGAGGTGGCAGTAACAGGGATGAAAGTGCTAAGAATAGTACTACTTTACACAACCGAGTTAGCCATGGGTCCCAGTCCAAGACCGCATGTCTTGTTGTTTTATTTGGTGCGGCTAATCATGCAGGCCATATAGACCTCCCACCATTAGGGGTTGTAACAGGTATTAAACTAATAAGAACAGTACTATTGAAATAAACCTAGTTACCATGGGTCCCAGACCGCATGTTTTGTTGTTTTACTTTGTTAGGCTAATCATGCAGGCCATATAGACCTCCCTTGATAGGGGGAGTAACAGGGATTAAAGTGCTAAGAATAGTACAACTTAACACAACCTAGTTAACAGTGGTTCCCAGACCGCATGCCTTGTTATTATATTTTGTCAGGATAATCAGTCAGGCCATATAGACCTCCCCCGATAGGGGGAGTAACAGGGATTAAAGTGCTAAGAATAGTACTACTTAACACAACCTAGTTACCATGGGTCCCAGACCGCATGTTTTGTTGTTATACTTTGTCAGGGTAATCATGCAGGCCATATAGACCTCCCCCGATAGGGGTAGTAAGAGGGATTAAACTGCTAAGAACAGTACTACTTAACACAACCTAGTTACCATGGGTCCCAGACCGCATGTTTAATTATTATACTTTGTCAGGGTAATTATATATCTAACAAATCTATCTATTTATCTTCTATCGATTCTATCTAACTATCAATCTATGTATATCTATCTATCCTATCTATCTATCTATCTATCTATCTATCTATCTATCTATCTATCTATCTATCTATCTTGTGTCCGGACTGTTTTGAGACAGCCACTTGTGTTTTTGACAAATTTGAAGTAGGAGGACAGACCAATCATCTTCTTCCATCTCCCTGTTCCAAAAATGCAGGCCATATAGACCTCCCCCGATAGGGGGAGTAACAGGTAGTAGTAAACTGCTAAGAATAGTACTACTTAACACACCACGGGTCCCAGATGCATGTCTTATTGTTATACTCTGTCAGGGAAATTATATATCTTTCAAATCTATCTATTTATCTATCAAATCTATCTAACTATCAATCGTATCTATCAAATGTATATTGCATCTATTGATCAATGTAATTCGTATCTATAAAATGTATATTGCATCTTTTGATCGATGTAATTCGTATCTATCAAATGTATATTGCATCTTTGGATCGATAACACTCGTATCTATCAAATAGATATTGCATCTATTGATCTATGTAATTCGTATCTATCAAATGTATATTGCATCTATTGATTTTTGTAATTTGTATCGATCATATGTATATTGCATCGATTGAGCTATGTAATCTATGTATCTATCTATCAAATCTATCTCGTGGTTGTGCAAATGGACTGTTTGCGGTTGTTTGCGGTGCATTACACTTGGAATTTGTTTGTCACTGTGAAGCGGGCGTAACCCTTACACTACCTGATCGATACGACATCATAACTGATGTTTTAAAGCACGTTATTGCAAACAATTTATTAATGTTAGGGGATTTAGGCCCTTTATGGGTTAAAAGCAGACTCTGCATCAACTATGTAATTTTCCATGGGAGTTTTGCCATGGATCCCCCTCCAGCATGCCACAGTCCAGGTGTTAGTACCCTTGAAACAACTTTTCCATCACTATTGTGGCCAGAAAGAGTCCTTGTGGGTTTTAAAGTTTGCCTGCCTATTGAAGTCAATGGCGGTTCGCGCGGTTCACCGGTTCGCGAACAATAGCGGAAGTTCGAGTCCACCGAAATTTTTAAGTTCGCGACATCACTACTCTAAAACCCACCCGATCCCCCCTTAAAAAAACCTAACACTACCCCATTGAAGATCACCCTACCTTGAGCCGTGTTCACCCAGCCGGGCAGAAGAGGACATCCGATCCATCCAGAAGTCTACATCCGATCGGGGCAGAAGAGGTCCTCCATCCAGCAGAAGTCTTCATCCAAGCGGCGTCTTCTATCTTCATCTTTTCGGCAATGAGCGGCTCCATCTTGAAGACCTCCGGCGTGGAACATCCTCCTCGGCCGACGACTACCCGACGAATGATGGTTCCTTTAAATGACGTCATCCAAGATGGCGTCCCTCGAATTCCGATTGGCTGATAGGATTTTATCAGCCAATCGGAATTAAGGTAGGAAAAATCTTCGGATTGAAGTTCAAATTTACCTGTAAATTTTTTTACAGGTAAAAGAGCTGATTACTTTGGGGCAATCCCCCGCAAAAGGCCCTTTTAAGGGCTGGTAAAAGAGCTGATTACTTTGTAATTTAGTTTAGGATAGGGAATTTTATTATTTTGGGGGGCTTTTTTATTTTATTAGGGGGCTTAGATTAGGTGTAATATTTTTTTATTTTTTGTAATTTAGTGTTTGTTTTTGTAATATAGTTTAGTTTATTTAATTGTATTTTATGTTAGATAATTGTAGTTAATTTATTTATTTAATTTATTGATAGTGTAGTGTTAGGTGTATTTGTAACTTAGGTTAGGATCTATTTTACAGGTAATTTTGTAATTATTTAAACTAGGTAGCTATTAAATAGTTATTAACTATTTAATAGCTATTGTACCTAGTTAAAATAAATACAAAGTTGCCTGTAAAATAAATATAAATCCTAAAATAGCTACCATGTAACTATTAGTTATATTGTAGCTATATTAGGGTTTGTTTTATAGGTAAGTATTTAGTTTTAAATAGGAATAATTTATTTAATTTTAGAAATTTAATTTAGATTTATTAAAAATAGATTTAATTTAGGCGGGTGTTAGGGTTAGGGTTAGACTTAGGTTTAGGGGTTAATAACTTTTATAGTAGCGGCGACGTTGGGGGTGGGAGATTAGGGGTTAATAATTGTCGGTAGGTGGCGGCGACATTGGGGGGGGGGGCAGATTAGGGGTTAATAAATATAATGCAGGTGTCGGCAATGTTAGGGGCAGCAGATTAGGGGTTCATAGGTATAATGTAGGTGGCGGCGATTTCCGGTCGGCAGATTAGGGGTTAAATAATTTTATTATATTGTTTGCGATGTGGGGGGACCTCGGTTTAGGGGTTCATAGGTAGTTTATGGGTGTTAGTGTACTTTTTAGCACTGTAGTTAAGAGCTTTATGTTCCGGCGTTAGCCCATAAAACTCTTTTATAAAACTTTTTTGCAGGTGTTAGGCTTTTGGGGAAATTGTGCACGAGCACGTAAAACCAGCTCACCGCAGCTTTCAGCAGCGCTGGTATTGGAGTGCGGTATGGAGCTCAATTTTGCTTTATGCTCACTTCTTGCCTGCTAACGCAGGGTTTTTGTAAACCTGTAATACCAGCGCTGTAGGGAAGTGAGCGGTGCAATAACTTGCAAGTTATTACCGAGCAGCTCTTACCGCAAAACTCGTAATCTAGCCGTATGTTTGTAATGTTGAAATCTTTGAGGAATACTAATATTATATTGAAAATTACCTGTTTCTGCCCAGCCCCTCAGCTTGCCTACATATGCAATACAATGGCTGGTGGACCAAATTTTGACATTAAAACTAAGAGACTATCACAAAAGATTTCATAATACACATAACACTATCAACTTAAAACTATCCTCTTAGATACCATGTTAAATGTATATCATACCCTGTATCCTGTCTGTTGGAAAGGGTGTAGGGAGATTGGACATGTGACACACATATGGAGATTAAACAAATATCTTAAAGTGTTTTAGTCACTAATTCAGCAATATCTCTGTACATTGTTGGGAGCCCAATTCAGTCTGAGGCCCAAACTAGTGCCCTTAATGGACCAACCAAACACACTACAAATGTGGATTAAAAGAATGAGTGAACTACTTTTGTTATAGCAATACAGATACCTTAAAAGAAAAAACAACTCTAACTTAATTTCATTGGGACCGATACTTGGGCACATTGAAGCCATAAGTACTGGCTGTGTGGAGACCAAGACTGACAAGGTTTGTGGGTGACTCTGACTGTTGACTTTTGATTTATTTCAGTTATGTCTAAGCTAAACTACTCTAATGCACAATGACATAATCTAAATCAAGATGCTATGACAGTTTGGCAGATAGGGTGGCCCCCTCAGCCATGTTTTACTAAATAGTTATGGGTTACACATTCTGCAGGGTGTTTAGAGAGGAACATGCATTATATCTCTAGACAGCACATAGTGCTGCTGGACAACACTATTCATGTTTCCCCCTGCACACCCTGCACCATGTGTAACTCATAACTGTTCAGACAAACATGGCTGAGGTGGCAACCTGACGATGAGTCCTGGTTCCCTCCATCTTTTCTCCTTTTCTATTTTCTTTTCTTTTTCATTCTATGTTTTTCAATTTTCTTTTCTGACATCTGACCCCCCAGAGTGTATAATTTCTTGAAAATGTTGATGTTTACAAATTTGGGATTCTTAATAAACCCTATTATTATGTGAAGGAGGAATTATATTGTTTAAAAGAATAGAAAGTTCCAAACTGAAATGAACATACTGTATGTGCATTACATTTTTTCAATATATTTCCATTAACAAAAATGCCTCTAATAATTATGATGTGTGGGACTATGTACCAGTATTCAAACACCACACCTGCTCAGAAAGTCAGCAGTGGCTTGTATGACACAAATTAAAGGGCCATAATACCCAAATGTTTAAACACTTAAAAAGTGATGCAGCATAGCTGTAAAAAGCTGACTAGAAAATATCTCCTGAACATCTCTATGTAAAAAAGAAAGATATTTTACCTCAAAAGTTCCTCAGTAGCCACCTCCCATTGGAAAGGATTTCTAAGCAGCATTTTAGTATGTCTGTCCTGGGACATCTTAGGGGATGAGCCTTGTGCACTCTCATATTATTTCCCTATTCAGCTTACTATGAAATCTCATGAGAGTTAAGTCAAATCTCATGAGATCACAGTAAAAGAGTTCATGACCTCAGCACTGCTGATGCTGATTGGCTGCTGTTCATTTCTTCATCTTTTTTTTTTTTTTTACCTGCAGCTGGGAACAGCTGAGTATAACTTTTTACACAGAACTTACTCTGCTGAGCTGAGGAAATTTTGAGGTAAAATATCTTCCTTTTTTACATAGAGATACTCAGGTGATATTTTCCTGTCAGCTTTTTACTGTTATACTGCATCAGTTTCAAGTGATTTAGCATATGAGTATTATGTCCCTTTAAGTCTTCACAGACACAAAACACACCACTGCCAGCTATCTGAATTTGAATACTGGTGCACTGGGCCCCTCAGAGCATATGTGCATATGCCACTGAAAACCAATAAAAACTTTTACTAGAAGTATTTTTGCTAATGAAAAAATATATTGCAAAAATGCTTTTATTTAAAACTGAAATACACCCATGAACATTTAAATTTTGGCCTTTGAGTGCCTTTAATTTATAATCTAATCAGTAATTATCAGTGGCTGAATCTTTAAGGTTGAGTAGACATTGGTGTACAGATTTTTGATACTGGATTGACAAAAGTGGGGTTACAGAGAAATACATTTTCTTTTGATTCACTTTTATAAGGTCTACTATATTGATTTCTGATATTGTAGCTGTAGCGCTGTTGTTAAAGTTTTACGAATTCATGTTATCTGTATCCATTTTTTTATATTTTAATTGAGTTCCAAAACAAATTACATAAGATAAAAAAAGAAGAAAAAAAAGAACAGAAAAAAAATCAAGCCACATTAATTCAAGAATCATTCATAAATAAAAAAAAAACTGTGCAAGAAAAGTCCAAGTCCTAGTTGATGATTAAAAATAAATAAATATATAATTTATGCTTACCTGATAAATTAATTTCTTTCATGGTGGTGAGAGTCCAGGAGCCATTATTCATGGGAATTACACTCCTGGCCACTAGGAGGAGGTAAAGATTTTAAAACCTCTAAGAGTCCTTAAAAACTCTCCCACCTCACTGGTAAACAAGTTTGACATATAGCCAAGCAAGAAGAAGAAGAAAGGAAGGAAAGGACAAGATCAAGAAAAAAGAGTAGGGAAAAAAGAGATGCATACCTAAACTTCTGTCAGAGAAAATATAATTAAAATCTAGCAAAAAATAGGTGGGTCTCATGGACTCTCACCACCATGAAATAAATAAATTTATTAGGTAAGCATAAATTAGAATCTGATGTGGAGTATAACGACGATTCCAATAGGAGGAGGCTAGGGACCAGTACCTGCTACACCGTGAGCAGGCCTGTGACTAATTGTGCCCCTACCCAATCCTATATAAGGCCAAGTGTGTTTGTCCGAAGCTGTCATGCACAGTAGAGACTGCGCGCGAGGACAAACACACCTGGCCTTAGAGTCCCTACCTTAAAAGGGATAGAGGGGAGAGAAGAAGAAAGAGAAGGGGAGAGAGAGAAAATAAGAGGGGGAAAGAGAGAGAGCAAAATAGAGGGGGAGAGAGAGCAAAAGAGAGGGATGGAGAGAGAGCAAAAGAGAGGGATGGAGAGAGCAAAAGAGAGGGGGGGAGATAGAGCGTAAAAGAGAGGGGGGAGAGAGAGAGTGCAAAAGAGAGAGGGGAGAGAGAGCAAAAGAGAGGGGGGAGAGAGAGCACAAAAGAGAGGGGGGGAGAGAGAGCACGCAAAAGAGATGGGGCAATGAGAGAGTGCAAAAGAGAGGTGGGAGAGAGAGAGAGCGCAAAAGAGAGGGGGAGAAAGAGCAAAAGAGAGGGGGAGAGAGAGAGTGCAAAAGAGAGGGGGAAGAGAGAGAGCGCAAAAGAGAGGGGGAGAGAGAGAGCGCAAAAGAGAGTGGGGAGATATCGCAAAAGAGAGGGGGGAGAGAGAGTGCAAAACAGAGGGGGAGAGAGAGAGTGCAAAAGAGAGGGGGGAGAGAGTGCAAAAGAGAGGGGGGAGAGATAGAGTGCAAAAGAGAAGAGGAGAGAGAGTGCAAAAGAGAGGGGGAGAGAGAGTGCAAAAGAGAGGGGGAGAGAGAGAGTGCAAAAGAGAAGGGGAGAGAGAGTGCAAAAGAGAGGGGGGAGCACTAAAGAGAGAGGGGAGAGAGCGCAAAAGAGAGGGGGAGAGAGCGCAAAAGAGAGGGGGAAGAGAGAGCAAAAGAGAGGGGGAGAGAGAGAGAGAGCGCAAAAGAGAGGGGGAGAGAGCGCAAAAGAGAGGGGGAAGAGAGAGCAAAAGAGAGGGGGAGAGAGAGAGCACAAAAGAGAGGGGGGGAGAGAGCAAAATAGAGGGGGGAGAGAAAGCAGAAGAGAGGGGGGAGAGAGGGAGCAAAAAGAGAGGGAAAAGAGAGGGGAGAGAGAGCAAAAGAGAAGGGGGATAGAGAGAGCCAAAGAGAGGGGGTAGAGAGAGCAAAAGAGAGGTGGAGCAAGAGAGAGCGCAAAAGAGAGGGGGAGAGCGCACAAAAGAGGGGGGGAGAGAGAGAAAAAGAGAGGGGGGAGCGAGAGAGCAAAAGAGAGGGGGAGGGAGAGAGCGCAAGGGGTGAGGCCGCTGTATTGCAAAAATTGGCCTGTGTGAATGGGCTTTAGGACTAGTACTCCATAAACAGTAGCTCTCTGAGTGGAAAATGGGCCTCAAATTTGTTTAAGGTCCCATCTTATAGAAGATCATCTGAAACAGCTTTATTCTTCACCTTCCTCCCGTGGAGGCAAAGATAAGACTAGTTTATCAGTTAGGTTAAAGGGTTTTTAAGGGTTCTTGGAATTTTGTGAATCTTTCTCCTCCTAGTGGGCAGGAGTATAATTCACAGGAGTAATGGCTTGTGGACTCTCACCACCTTTATGAAAGAAAAAAGCAACAAAACGTAAATAAATCAATAACAAGATAATATCTTCTTAAAGTGCACACTTTATAAACAATTAAAGAGAATAAGGGAAATAAACACAGTCAATTAGCCAATTTTGCATCCCATCAGAATAAACAAAGTTATTTCCTCTAACATACCTCATTATTAAACCCAGTTATATCTAAATAATATCATCATTTATACTTAAAAGTTACAAATCCATTTGATTTATCAGACAACATATCATAATATTCTATTAACGCCTTATTTTGTAGCAATTTTTTTTAAACCTTTTATCAAAGGATATTTTTAAAAAAATCCAGTTTTTGAAAATTAACTTCTGTTTAGGTGGCCGATTCTGCCCGTCAAAAAATAGTAGGGGCTGATAAGTTAAAGGGACAGTATATTATAAAATTGTTTTTCCCTTAATGTGTTTCCAATTACTTTATTTATCATCTGCAAAGTATAAAATGTATGAGATTTTTAAGGTTTATTTGTGTATATGAAGAAGCTGATTTTGTGTTTTGAAGCCATAACCTAATACAATGGGTTGAGCTTGTAGGTATAATCAGATCTCATTACTTTATCACATTGTGTAAATATACCTGCTTCTTTATCTTATATCTGTCCATAAACCAATCACCAATACTTGGAGAGAACAATTGGAAATTAACATTGTATTACCTTGGCCTTGAGGCCAAAAACTTTCAGAATGGGTGGGGTTACCACAGGCTAAATTAACTATTTCAAATGCC
This sequence comes from Bombina bombina, assembly GCF_027579735.1. Classification (NCBI taxonomy): domain Eukaryota; kingdom Metazoa; phylum Chordata; class Amphibia; order Anura; family Bombinatoridae; genus Bombina; species Bombina bombina. The sequence goes on from NC_069503.1 coordinate 1,009,219,171, forward strand.
AATATAAGGGTAATGGAAATACTTGTAAACAATTTAATACACTCCAGCAGGTAAAGTGGATCATTGGGAACAAATTAAATAGGAGAACATTTTTGAGTAAACTGTCCCTTCTTAATAAAGAAGGATACCTTCCCCCAGAACTGATATATTTTTGGACAATCACAAATATAATGACTCATATTTGGATTAAAAAAGAAAATTTAGGACAATGGTTTGGTATATCTTTCTTTAATTTCGTAGCTTTAGCTATCTTTAAATAATCATTATTAACTACATGAAATTGTGACTCTCAAATCACTAGATAATGTAGTATTTCTAGTTATTTTTAAACTTTTCTTTATCATTTCCTTTTTTATAGTTCTTTGGAAGCTAGTCGAATAGTTTCTACTACTTAGTCCCTTTACATGTGATAAGTCAAGATCCAACAAACATTTTATTTTAATACTGTTTGTGTATTTATGTGAACACTGCAAATTGTTTTGTCAGAAATATATAAAAAGTTGACATTGAAAATCTTAAATACCAAACTTAAATTTCCTGCCGGGAATTGTGGATTACCCTTTATCAGTAAAAAATTAGAAAACATATGCTTTAACTTTAGACATTTGTGCATTTTTCTCCACACGATTAAGATGTCTATGTATAATGGGTGGAATTAAATGGACAGTAAACACCAAAAATGTTATTGTTTAAAAAAGATAGATAATGCCTTTATTTACCACTAGGTCTTGCCCGCGGCTTTGCTTGCATGAAGTTTTATTGATTTGTAAAAAATAGCAAAAAACACAACCACTCACAACAACATGTGCCCTCAAGTGTGTGCCCGTTCGGGTTGCACACTTGCTGACCTGAACTTCACGAGTTTTCGTTAATTCTCTGTGTTTCTCATACATGGGAACCAATCAGCTAAGTTGTGGGCGGGGTGTCCATCTGGTATTCTGTTTAATTAAATATTATGACTGAACTGTCAGATTTATAAAAAAATATTTTTTTAGTGATATCCATATCTTGAGAACTACTAACGTTAGGAGCAAGAAATTTGGCATGTAAACGTACTTTATAATTAAGTCTTAAAATTATTATTTTTACTTTTCTAACATCTTTGGTTGTTGAGATATATGTATCCTCATAAAGCATCCCCCCTCATAAACCACCATTAATTGCAAAATGCCCTCTCAATCCAAACCGGCCTAAGGAAGTAAGTGGTACCAGATTATTGAATCAAATGCCTTTTCAGTATCTACTGTCAACAAGGCCATATCAGGTTTGTACCTTGATTTCCTGAAAAAGAAAACATTTAACTGGTCCAGTAGGTAAAATCAGTTGTAGGCTTTATTTTTCAATAAAAATGAAATAAGGAGAACACACACAATCCGGTGGTGTATGCAGGTTCGGTCTTACGCGTTTCTGCGGTAAACTTACTCCTTAATCATAGACCATACCTGAACCTCATACACCTGAAGCTTATAACAACATGCTTATCCCCTCCCTCTTGCTTTCCTTTTACTCAGAATGATCATGTTACAGAAAACTCTTAAAGGGATATTTTCACCTATCAATACTTATTATGGTTGATATACATTTAGTACATATTTATTTATCATATATTGTACTCTATTGTAAACTTTATAAGAAAAAATATTATATAAACCTAATAAGAGGAAATTTCAGTTAGTCACGTTATGCAGCTTAGGTTTCAATTTTAAAACATTTTTAACATAATAACTTTTCTAGCTGTTACATTCGATCTTAATCATTTCTTTAGTCTATATGTGTTAACATATAATATTCTAACACAGATAAAGGGAGGAGAATAACTACTCTGTATTTTCTGATATCTATTATAGATTACTTAACAAAGTGAGAATTAGAAGGACATAATTTCATAGGCTTTCTTATAGATATTAATCATGTTAGGATATAGATATATTACACCAGACCAATATTAAAATGTCTAAATAGAAAACACCAAGATAGCTTTTATCTGGTAAAAAATATAAGAAAATAGACAAAATAATAGCATTTCTTTAGTCTGTATATTATTCTAACAAAAATGAAAGGAGGAGAATATCTACCCTGTATGGCAAGATAATGGCAGGTGGCCTAATCGTAGGGTAGATGTATTATTAATTTTATTTCCATGAACAGATATTATATCCAACAGTTAATAATATCATGTTCAGAATTAAACCCAAGTGGGACCAGAGTCTTAAACAAAAAGATCCAATAGGCTTCTTGTTTTTTTAGGGTGTTTAGACGATCACCTCCTCTACGGGACCTTGGTATGTGTTCAATAGCAGACCAACTAAAACAGTTAAGTTCTTGATTATGCTCTTCAATAAAGTGGGTGGCAAGAGCAGAGCAAGCAATATTTTTTCAATATTATACATGTGCTCGCGTATGCGAGTTCTTACGTCCGTGGTGGTCATTCCGATATATTGTTTCCTGTGCTCTCTGCACTCAATAAGATATACTACATGGTCTGTAGAACACTTTATACATCCCTTAATGTTATATTCAATATCTGTAACATAAGATTTACATTTTTGAGTGGTTTTAATGTATCCACAGGCCCTACATCTTTTAATGCCACATTTGTATGTGCTATTTGTCTGTAACCATGTGCTTTTTTCACTATCTTCTTTCAACTTGTTTGTTCTTAACTCACTTGGAGATACAATATTTGCCAATGATCTGCCTTTCCTGTATACAAATATACAGCCTTTTTCAACTACAGGTTTTAATGTTTCGTCTCCATATATTATTGGCAGATATTTTTTAACCGTATCACAGATCTTATTATATTGATTTGAATACTGGGTTATGAACATGGGTCTATCATCCTTACAGATATCCTTTGGTTTATCAAGTAAAAGACTGGCTCTCTCTAATTTATCAACTTCTTTGCTGACTCTTGATTTGATTGACATTGTAGCCCCTATTTTCATTTTCTCAGTTAACTCAGTTTTAGCTCTCTCATAGCTGTCAGTCTTGGAACAATTTCTTTTAGCACGGATTAGCTGACCTTTGATAATCCCTATTGTAACATGTTTGGGGTGATTGCTTTTTGAGTGTAACAATGCATTTCTAGCAATAGGTTATCTATACAGATCTGTCTCTACTTTATAGTTTTCATCAGCTATTAAAACCAAATCCAAATAATTGATTTTTTCCCGATTCCACTCGGAGGTAAAACTCATACATAAATCATTATTATTTAGATATGATAAAAATAGGTCTTTCTCTTTTTCATCCCCATCCCAGACATACAACAAATCGTCTATAAATCTCTTATATAGTCGAATGTGTTGTCTGTATGGGTTATTGTCATTGGTAATTATTGTCCTTTCCAGCCAGCCCATAAATAAATTCGCATATGAGAGCACAAACCGCGCCCCCATTGTGGTACCCTTTTTCTGCAGGAAAAACTCCCCCCCGAACATAAAATAATTATGTTCAAGGAGGAATTTTATAACTTCCAGAATATAATTCTGGAAATATTGGTCTAAAGTGGTTTCAAGATTAAGAAAATATTCAACTGCTCTTAAACCTAAAGCATGAGGAATCATAGAATATAATGATACTACGTCCACAGATAACCAGCTATAGCTTTTTTCCCATTTAAAGTTATCAAATAGCTGCAGGACGTGCTTAGTATCTTTCAAATGACTGTCAAGGTTTAGAACAATAGGTTGCAAAATGTTATTGATCCAATTTGATAAGGGTTCCAAAACAGATTCGAGACCTGATATAATGGGTCTGCCTTTGATATTAGTTAGGCCCTTATGTGTCTTAGGCAGATGGTAAAATATGGGTATCTTCGGATTATCAACTTATAGAGAATAAAACGTGTCTCTATTAAGATACCCATATCGTTGATAATCCGAAGATACCCATATCCCTCATATGCAAATTTATTTATGGGCTGGCTGGAAAGGACAATAATTACCAATGACAATAACCCATACAGACAACACATTCGACTATATAAGAGATTTATAGACGATTTGTTGTTTGTCTGGGATGGGGATGAAAAAGAGGAAGACCTATTTTTATCATATCTAAATAATAATGATTTATGTATGAGTTTTACCTCCGAGTGGAATCGGGAAAAAATCAATTATTTGGATTTGGTTTTAATAGCTGATGAAAACTATAAAGTAGAGACAGATCTGTATAGATAACCTATTGCTGGAAATGCATTGTTACACTCAAAAAGCAATCACCCCAAACATGTTACAAAAGTGATTATCAAAGGTCAGCTAATCCGTGCTAAAAGAAATTGTTCCAAGACTGACAGCTATGAGAGAGCTAAAACTGAGTTAACTGAGAGAATGAAAAATAGGGGCTACAATGTCAATCAAATCAAGAGTGTCAGCAAAGAAGTTGATAAATTAGAGAGAGCCAGTCTTTTACTTGATAAACCAAAGGATATCTGTAAGGATGATAGACCCATGTTCATAACCCAGTATTCAAATCAATATAATAAGATCTGTGATAAAACATTAAAACCTGTAGTTGAAAAAGGCTGTATATTTGTATACAGGAAAGGCAGATCATTGGCAAATATTGTATCTCCAAGTGAGTTAAGAACAAACAAGTTGAAAGAAGATAGTGAAAAAAGCACATGGTTACAGACAAATAGCACATACAAATGTGGCATTAAAAGATGTAGGGCCTGTGGATACATTAAAACCACTCAAAAATGTAAATCTTATGTTACAGATATTGAATATAACATTAAGGGATGTATAAAGTGTTCTACAGACCATGTAGTATATCTTATTGAGTGCAGAGAGCACAGGAAACAATATATCGGAATGACCACCAGGGACGTAAGAACTCGCATACGCGAGCACATGTATAATATTGAAAAAAATATTGCTTGCTCTGCTCTTGCCACCCACTTTATTGAAGAGCATAATCAAGAACTTAACTGTTTTAGTTGGTCTGCTATTGAACACATACCAAGGTCCCGTAGAGGAGGTGATCGTCTAAACACCCTAAAAAAACAAGAAGCCTATTGGATCTTTTTGTTTAAGACTTTGGTCCCACTCAGTTTAATTCTGAACATGATATTATTAACTGTTGGATATAATATCTGTTCATAGAAATAACATTAATAATACATCTACCCTACGATTAGGCCACCTGCCATTATCTTGCCATACAGAGTACATATTCTCCTCCATTTATTTTTGTTAGAATAATATTTGTTAACCTATACAGACTAAAGAAATGCTATTATTTTGTCTATTTTCTTATATTTTTTTACCAGATAAAAGCTATCTTGGTGTTTTCTATTTAGACATTTTAATATTGGTCTGGTGTAATATATCTATATCCTAACATGATTAATATCTATAGGAAAGCCTATGAATTTATGTCCTTCTAATTCTCACTTTGTTAAGTAATCTATAATAGATATCAGAAAATACAGAGTAGTTATTCTCCTCCCTTTATCTGTGTTAGAATATTATATGTTAACACATATAGACTAAAGAAATGATTAAGATCGAATGTAACAGCTAGAAAAGTTATTATGTAAAAAATGTTTTAAAATTGAAACCTAAGCTGGATAATGTGACTAACTGAATTTTCCTCTTATTAGGTTTATATAATATTTTTTCTTATAAAGTTTACAATAGAGTACAATATATGATAAGTAAATATGTACTAAATGTATATCAACCATAATAAGTATTGATAGGTGAAAATATCCCTTTAAGAGTTTTCTGTAACATGATCATTCTGAGTAAAAGGAAAGCAAGAGGTAGGGCATAAGCATGTTGTTATAAGGTTCAGGTATGGTCTATGATTAAGGCGTAAGTTTACCGCCGAAACGCGTAAGACCGAACCTGCATACACCACCGGATTGTGTGTGTTCTCCTTATTTCATTTTTATTGAAAAATAAAGCCTACAACTGATTTTACCTACTGGACCAGTTAAATGTTTTCTTTTTCTGCTATTTTCTTGTGAGCGAGGAGGAGCTCGCAAACTGGATCCTAAAGATATTGAGCGGCAGCCTGTGAAAACATACCCTAGAAGCACGTTACAGCATAACAGCGTATCAACCGGAACCGGCATTTGCCATTGGAAGCAGCGTCCGTGAACTGTGGAGGTGTTGTGGAGACGCAAGACGATTTACCCATCGGTACGGGTAATACCTCACTCCTGATAGCGCTATATAGAGGCATCCGATCCAGAGTGGTGAGTGCCCTGAGAGTGGGCTTAATGTCTAACCATATAACACTGAAGCTGCACATCTTTGAACAAGGCTCCTGATTATTGTGTGTATATACGCTGACTGTATACTGTGGATCTTTCTATCTGCTTACCTTTGTTTGCTATTTGGCTATACACGGAGTGAAGCACATATGTTTGTGTTGACCTTGATTTCTTGCTTTCTTCCTTATTCCAAATTATTCTAAAACCAAAAGAACTTTCTGTAAATTTCTTCGCCCAATGATAAATCCTGTATGATCGCTATGTATTAATTTACCTAAACATTTCTTAAGTTTAACATGTATGTAAGTAACTTGTAATCATTATTTAATAATAAATTCGGTCTATATGAGCTTGGCAATTCCAATTCCAAATCTTTATCTTTTTTAGGTCTATATGAGCTTGGCAATTCCAATTGTATAGCAATCAATCATTGTGTGCGGTGCACGGCCATTTCAGACTTGTATAGTGTTGAATAGAAATTAATCACTGTGTGTGTGTGCACAGCTCAGTGTGCTAGACTTATTGACAGCATTGACTTTTGTGATCACAATCCACATGACAACAAGTTACCAATTAAATATCGACAACAAAATGTACACAACAACCAAAGGCACTTGATAAATGGTTAACATCTACAGATCAAATGATAATATACACTGGATAAACAATAACTATATCGACCAAGTATCTGTGCATGCTTGCACACTAAAAACAAGATGGCACTGCCCATGTCAACAGCTGTGACGGACCTTTTTAATAATAATTCATTCGGACCAAATACCAAACATGTCATCACTATCAATTAATTGTAAAATATATCTACAAGATATAGACAGTTGCAACATGCAGAGTGAGATGACCAGTAGAATGAGGATTAGTGGCCTAGTCAGTTGGTGGAGCACCTGGGCAGCCTAGAGAGCAGTTTAATATTCTTGTGTACTATTTCAGTTTTCAGTGAGCATTATTAGACATTAACAATGCTTGTGTAGGGAAATGAAGATTGAAATATCAAGGGAATTCTAAAGCATGGCTGTCTTTGGCTTGGTAAGATTGTGGTCCTTTTATTAAAAACATTGACCAATCCTGTTTTTTCCAATATTGAATGAGAATTTCTGAAGGTTTGGAATCAAGGCCATAGGTTTTATTTGAAAAAAGGTTTTTATTGTGTTTTTCAATTAAATTTATACATACAAGAAAATTCAAGACAATGCAAATCTGGTAAATATATTCAGGATGCATACTGTGAAACCCTTGGCATTTTAATTTTTAATAAACTATACTAATCCCCCTCATATCCTATTTTGTTATGCCCATTCTCATCTCAACAAAGTACAGACCCTCCCTATTTTCATGGGGCGAGGGGCCCAGCCATGTTATATTTGTCACACAAAATCCTACTCTACATTGAATGATCACTAGGAATCAAACTAAGTATCAGGTTCGTGAGTATGTTGTCTACTTCTATCTTCAGTATACATAATAAAAAATTATCTTTAGTATCTAGAATGTCCACAGAAGCACTACTCATCTGGAAATAAAAATTAATCTTATTTTCGATAATTTGAAATGTTGGTATTACCGTTTTCCAATATCTTGCTATATTTATTCTAACTATAGTGCATATCATGCTACTAATTTGCTTGCCTTGGGATTGAGACCTAATACTGGTTCATGCAACAAAGCTTGAGTAGGTGTCAAACAAATCGTTTATCAAAAATTTGGCTCAGAAGATTAGAAGCCTGTGACCAAATGTTAGAAACATGACTACAATACCACCACATGTGAGTAAGTTCCCCTCTCGTCACAGCCTCTCAGGCAATTATTATTATGATACTGTTTGCCATGTATTCTAGAAGGGTGAAAGTACCACCTAAATGCCACATTTAAATAGTTTTCTTTTAAGTGTGCGCATATGGAGAAAGAGGGACCCGATCCCAAAATGTCATGCCATTTTTCTGTTGGCCAGTCAAAATTAAAGTCAGATTCCCATTTCTGCATAAATGGGAGCTTAACTGTTGTGGAAGTATTAGTGAACATCATATATAAGTTAGAAATAGTGCTTCTTGTTCTGTGTGGTGTAAGACATATATGTTCTAGGTAAGTGTTAACGCCTGCCTTGTTTGTCCCTACTACCTCAGCAACTCTAGATCTTAACTGTAAGTAGTGAAACCAGCTTGATTTTTCTTGGACATTGAGATCTGCATATTGATTGTAAGTCAAAAAGTTATTACCCCTAAAGGTGTCTGCAATTCTGTAAAGGCCTCTGTTGGCCCATTTTAGTTGAAGGATATGATCTTGTTCTTCATTTGAAATTACTAGGGGAGTCACCCTCAAACCTGATTGAACAATAGGATATTTAGTTTTTAAGTGGTCCCATAACATGATCGTATGGGAGATAGCAATAAATCTTCACCATATTGGGGGCCTGTCTTTTTTTGGGCACCAAAGCAATTTATAAAGTGGGAACATCATCAACATGTCAGATTCAATTTTTACCCAACTGATATTATCTGCTTGGTTATACCATAGTGACATTTGTGCTGTTCTTGCAGCATAATAATACGCGACCAGGTCTGGCAATCTCATCCCACCCTGTTTCCTATGATGCATGAGAGTTTGTTTATTGACTCTAGCTTTCTTTCCCTTCCAAATGAATGATATTAGTTCTTTTTGAAATTTCAGCAGGATTGTTGTTGGTATATTTATAGGTAATGACCTAAATAAGTAAAGGATCTTTGGTAATATTGTATTTTTACTGCAATTAATCTACCGTATAAAGATTTGTTGAATTTACTCCATTTAGATAAAAGGGTTTTATATGCAAAAATAAAGGGTTATAATTGAGTTTGTACAATAGATCTAAATTATTCGGCACCAAAATACCTAAATATTTCATGCCCTTATCTGACCACCAAAAATCAAAGTTAATTTCAAGCAACTTTTTGGTATGTTGTGGAAGGTGTATACTAATAGCCTTGCATTTATCGTTATTAATTTTATAACCTGAGATCTTAGCAAATTTATCAATAGTAGAGTATATCATGGGCTTAGTAACCAATAGTATAACATCATCTGCAAATACATAGTAACATAGTAACATAGTAGATAAGGTTGAAAAAAAAGACTGAAGTCCATCGAGTTCAACCTATACAAATCTAAAATACTTACAAAAAGCTCCAGTTAAGCTTAAATAACCCCATTAAAATGTGACCCATTTAATACTAGCAATCATATCCATGAATTTTGTTAGTATACAGAAACTTATCCAGACTATTTTTAAATGTATCTATGGTATTGGCATTCACTACCTCCTTTGGTAATGAGTTCCACAATTTTATTGCTCTCACAGTGAAAAAACGTTTCCGTTGCAGGAGATTAAATCTCCTTTCCTCCAACCTTAAATTATGACCTCTTGTCAGAAACAATTTTCTTGGAATAAACAGAGCTTCTGCCATCTCTGTATATGGGCCTTGAATATATTTATATAAAGTAATCATGTCACCTCTCAAGCGCCTTTTTTCTAAAGAAAACAGACCCAGTTTGGCTAGCCTCTCCTCATAGGTTAATTTCTCCAATCCCCTTATTAGCTTTGTGGCCCTTCTCTGAACTTTTTCTAGTTCTGCAATATCTTTTTTAGCAATTGGTCCCCAGAACTGCACTCCAAACTCAAGGTGAGGTCTTACCAGGGCTTTATATAATGACAGAATTATGCTTTCCTCCCTTGAATCAATACCTCTTTTAATACATGCTAGTATCTTATTAGCCTTTGAAGCCGCTGCCCTGCATTGTGCACCCATCTTTAGCTTGTTATCTATTACTACTCCCAAATCCCTTTCCTCCTGTGTTTGGCTAAGTCTTGTCCCATTTAAAAAATACGTAGCCTGCTTATTTTTACTTCCAAAATGTAGAACCTTGCATTTTTCCGTATTAAATCTCATTTTCCATTCACTTGCCCATAGTTCTAATTTTAGCAAATCCCTTTGTAAAGACAGTTCGTCCTGCTCTGACCTTATGACCTTACTTAACTTAGTATCATCTGCAAAAATAGAGATGTCGCTATTTAATCCTTGCTCCAAGTCATTTATAAAAATATTAAAAAGAACAGGGCCCAGTACTGATCCCTGGGGGACGCCACTGATTACCTTTGTCCAATCTGAGTATGATCCATTTACTACTACTCGTTGCTCCCTATCTTTTATCCAGTTATTTATCCATGAGCTAACATTTTCAGCTATTCCCAGTCCCTTAATTTTGTGCATTAATCTCTCATGTGGCACTGTATCAAATGCCTTTGCAAAATCTAAGTATATCACATCCACTGATTCCCCTTTATCTATATTTTGACTTACTTCCTCGTAGAATCTAATCAGATTAGTTTGACATGATCTATTTCTCCTAAAGCCATGCTGATTAGAACTCATAATCTTGTTTACACGAATATGTTCATCAATATAATCCCTTATAATCCCTTCAAATATCTTCCCCACTATTGATGTCAGACTAACTGGATCATTTATTTTAATTCCTGAAATATCTACATTTTGGTGAATGTGGGCAGCTAAGGGTTCAATTCATATGGCAAAGAGAAGTGGAGACAGAGGACACCCCTGCTTAGTTCCGTTCATGATGTGTACGGGTTTTGATTTGTAGCCCGCCACCTTAACAAAAGCTGTTGGGCATGAGTAGACCGATGAAATGGTAGAGCAGAAATTTCTCCAAATTCTTATTATTTCAAGGACTGAGTGCAAATAGCTCAAATTCACTTGATCAAATGCCTTCTCCCCGTCTAGTGACAGAAACAGAGAAGGTACTTTTGAGGAGTAGTCTATTAAATCTAAAATTTTTCTTATATTATCTGGGGCTTCCCTATTTTGAATAAAACCGGATGGATGAGCTTAGGTAATAGTTAATTTAGTCTGATGGGCAGAATTTTTGTAAAAATTTTAATGTCTATATTTATTAATGAAATAGGTCTATAATTTCTGCAATGTTGCTTACTTTTACCAGGTTTTGGTAGTACTGAAATTCTAGCCTTTAGTAACTCTGAAGGGATAGTTCCCCCCTTTAATATGTGATTAAAAATCATAGTTAGAACTGGACCTATCTCATCTACAAAGATTTTGTAAAAAAGTCTTGTATAACCATCCGGACCAGGTGCCTTGTTGACTTTTAAGTTACGTATAGTCTGTTTTACTTCTCGTAAGGTGATAGGAGCGTTCAGTTTTTTTAAGTCTTCTGCATCAAGTCTGGGCAAGCTACAGCTCTGCAAAAATTAAAATGTATCTTTCTTAGCTTGGGACTTATTACTATTAGTGGGAAGGGCATAAAGTGTCTGATAGTATTGAGCAAAAGTATCTGCAATTATTTGAGGGTGATTAGAGGTTTGTCCATCTTGTTTTTGAATCTGTGGGACAGATGTCATTCTAGTAATTTCTTTTACTTTATTAGCTAACATCCTATCTGGTTTGTTAGCTTGTATGAAATATTGTGTCCAACAGTCTTAGTGATCTGGTGACCTCTAAGGTTAGCAAGTTATCTAAGGCAGCTTTTTTACCATTCAAAAGGTCAAGAGTTTTTTTTTAATGGTTTAATTTATGGAGATCTTGAAGCTGAATCACTGTTGTATAAGTCGTTTGTTTGCGTTTGCTAGATTCTTTTTTTAATGTTTGTGTAAATAGTTTATCTCTAAATAGTGTTGTATTTAATGTCCAGCTTCTGTGCCTATAGGGGTCAATTAAGCCCGACAGTAGACACAATCTGGTGATCCGACCACATTACTGGTATAATATCTGACTTGAATATTATGGGCAATAGAATTTGGCTTAGTAAAATGTAATCTATCCTAGAATAGACATTTAGCACCATTGAATAAAAAGTATAATCTTTTACTTGTGGATTATAGGTCCGCCAGCTGTCTACTAAATTTTTATCAACCAGAAAATTGTATAAAATGTTTCTAGAATTTCAGGAACCTGTGGATTGGGGAATTTTAGATGTGCAATTTTAGTGTGCATTGCTTACAGGGCAGTGCACTTTTTAACAATAGCATATGTTAACATTTTCAAAGTGAACATTTTATAAGTGAGGCACTAATTTTTAAGAATTATACAAGAATTTCACTCAATACTCTCCACACTGCTGGTTACTAACTAACAAACTGCCTACTGACATCTGCTAAGGAATGCTGAGTTAACCTACCGTCTCTTCTGCTTTCAGGTATGTGAATTAAGGCCCTGCATTGAAATCCTGCTATTCCCTGCTTTTCTGTCATTTTACTCCAAGTCTCTCTTTTCGGTATGTGAATTAAGGCCCTGCATTGAAATCCTGCTATTCCCTGCTTTTCTGTCATTTTACTCCAAGTCTCTCTTTTCGGTATGTGAATTAAGGCCATGCATTGAAATCCTGCTATTACCTGCTTTTCTGTCATTTTACTCCAAGTCTCTCTTTTCGGTATGTGAATTAAGGTCCTGCATTGAAATCCTGCTATTCCCTGCTTTTCTGTCATTTTACTCCAAGTCTCTCTTTTTGGTATGTGAATTAAGGTCCTGCATTGAAATCCTGCTATTCCCTGCTTTTCTGTCATTTTACTCCAAGTCTCTCTTTTTGGTATGTGAATTAAGGCCCTGCATTGAAATCCTGCTATTCCCTGCTTTTCTGTCATTTTACTCCATCAGGCCCATTTATCAAAGGGCTTGCGGACCTGATCCGACACTGCGGATCAGGTCCGCAAGACCTCGCTAAATGCGGAGAGCAATACGCTCTCCGCATTTAACATTGCATTAGCAGTTCACAAGAGCTGCTGGTGCAACACCGCCCCCTGCTGACTCGCGGCCAATCGGCCGCCAGCAGGGGGGTGTCAATCAACCCGATCGTATTCGATCGGGTTGATTTCCGGCGATTCCTGTCCGCCTGCTCTGAGCAGGCGGACAGGGTTATGGAGCAGCGGTCTTTAGACCGCTGCTTCATAAGTTGTGTTTCTGGGGAGCTCTGTATGGAGCTTGATAAATGGGCCTGCAAGTCTCTCTGTGTATATGTATATTGAGTACATGAATTTAGACTGTTAAAATTAAGTCCTGCATTTATTGTTATGATTTTTCACAATGTCTCAATTCTAATGTCTAGTTAATTGCCATGTGATGCTCACTCCTTATCAATACTTGCTATAACTCTAAAATTTATAGTTGTCTTATGTCACAGTTTTAACCCCCTCCAAATTTTATTGTCTGTTTACTTAACTAATCTCACCCTGACCAGATTCTAACATTCCAATTGGCCTTACCAACTGTCTTTGATTAGCAATCAACTAAATTTAGTGGACTTAGCTGACTGCCCTACCTGTATATATTTCAGACTAGTTTGGGGATATGCATTGTACAGGGGTGTGTGCATTGCTTACAGGGCAGTGTACTTTTTAACAATAGCATATGTTCACATTTTCAAAGTGAACATTTTATAAGTGAGGCACTAATTTTTAAGAATTATACAAGAATTGAACAAGGATTGGGCAAGGGGCAAGACACAAGGCAAGTACTCTTTTAATACTAGGTTTTATGTATCTCATTGTATCCTTTTGCAAATGCTGCTGTAACACTGTGCCTTATGTGTTTACTTGGTTTCCACTTTCATAATAATGCTCAATATCTTCATATTCCTTTTTGCTACCTCTTTTCTCTATAACAAACAACATTACTCAATTACTCCTTCTCCCTCTCCACCTGCACTGTTCATTAGCCCATCTCTCTTATACTCACCTTACTTTTGTACTCATGAACTTTACCTATTCCTAAACACTCTCTCTCCCCCCTGCACTTCAGCCAAAAAACAATCTCATTACTGCAAATCTGCTTCTCATCTCATGTCACTCTCCCTCTTGCTCATACTAGCTGCTGGCGACATTTCCCCTAATCCTGGACCCTCACAACCTCCTAGCCTTTCACTTCCTTGTGTGCCTTTCAATAGACTTCATAAACTAAACTCTGGTAACCTTAATCGCATTCCTCTTACATCTAAAAACCCCTCCCCCTTCACTTGTGCACTCTGGAACTCTCGCTTTGTTTGCAACAAGCTCACTTCTATCCATGATCTCTTTATCTCCCACTCTCTTAACCTTCTGGCTCTTACAGAAACCTGGCTCTCTGCTTCAGACACAGCATAAACTGCTGCACTGTCACATGGGGGTCTCCATTTCAGCCACACTCCTAGGTCTGGCAATAGACAAGGAGGTGGTGTTGGTATTTTACTTTCCTCTCTTTGCACCTTCCAACAAATACAGCCCTTCTCTTCACTCACATTTTCTTCATTTGAAGCACACATGATTCGGCTATTCTCTCCCCTCTCTATACGTGTTGCAGTCATATACCGCCCCCCTGGCTCGCCAACTCAATTTTTAGATCACTTTGCTGCCTGGCTTCCTTATTTCCTTTCCTCAGACACCCCTGCCCTCATTCTTGGTGACTTTAACATCCCTCTTGACAATCCCACTGCCTCCTCTGCAAAACAACTTCTTCAACTCAGTTCCTCTCTCGGACTGTCACAATGGACTGACTCTCCCACTCACAAAGATGGTCATTCCCTTGATCTGACTTTCACCTATCGATGCACTCTTTCAAATTTAACAAACTCCCCTTTTCCTCTCTCTGACCATCATCTCCTAACTTGCAACATCACTTCCCTACCTACAACTCCCCCTCCCTCTACCCCTCACACCAAACTTCACAGAAGCACTAAGTCACTAGATCTGCATCAGCTCGCTAGCTCTCTCAAACCTCTCCTCTCATCCATCACCTCCTTTTCCTGCCCTGACCAATCTATCCGCCAGTATAATTCCACCCTTACATCAGTCATTGACACTCTGGCCCCTCTAACCTTAGCTCAGAAACCACACTCTCATCCTCACCCCTGGCATACTCCTCTGACACAATACCTACGCAGATGCTCCCGTACTGCTGAGCGACATTGGAGGAAATCTCGGAGTTCAGCTGACTTTCTTCACTACAAGTTTATCCTGAACTCCGACTATTCTGCCCTTAATCTTTACAAGCAACAATATTTTTCTAATCTCATCTCTACGCTTTCCTCTAACCCTAAACGTCTGTTCTCCACATTCAACACTCTTCTCCGCCCACCCCCACCTCCTAACACAACCTCTCTCTCAGCTCAAGATTTTGCCAGCCACTTCAACAACAAAATTGACTCCATCAGAAGTGAAATCAGCTCTCAACATACTTCCAATCTCCCACCCCCTCAAAAGCTCACGATCACCCAAAACCCAAATATCCAAAAATGCAGCTCTTTTGCCCCTGTTAATGAGGATGAAGTTTCTGCCCTTATACTGTCCTCCCACCTCACTACCTGTCCCCTCAACCCCATCCCCTCTCAGCTACTCCCCTCCCTCTCTTCTACCCTCACCCCCATGCTCACACACATTTTCAACCTCTCCCTCAGCACTGGTATATTTCCCTCATCTCTAAAACATGCACTGGTCACACCTATCCTCAAAAAACCTTCCCTCGATCCAACCTCCCCTTCCAATTACCGCCCCAATTTCCCTACTCCCTCTTGCCTCAAAGCTCCTCGAAAAGCTAGTTTAGTGACACAGCTCTCTTGTGGTTCTCTTCCTATCTGACTAACCATACATTTAGTGTAGCCTTCTCTGGAGCATCCACTGTCCCATTACCACTTTCTGTTGGGGTACCTCAAGGCTCTGTCCTTGGTCCCCTTCTCTTTTCAATCTACGCGTCGTCACTAGGTTCTTTAATAAAGTCCCATGGGTTTCAATATCATTTGTATGCCGATGACACCCAAATCTACCTCTCTGCACCAGACCTACCTCCTTCCTTACTAACCCGTGTCACTAACTGTCTTTCTCACATCTCATCTTGGATGTCCTCTAACTACCTTAAGCTAAATCTCTCCAAAACTGAACTCCTTATTTTCCCCCTTCTTCCAATGTCTCCACCCCCAAAATTTCTATAACTGTTGATAATTCCATCATTACCCCTACCCCATACGCCCGATGTCTTGGGGTCACACTTGACTCAGATCTTTCCTTCACTCCTCACATTCAGTCCTTGGCTAAAGCCTGCCGCTTCCATCTTAAAAACATCGCTAAAATTAGACATTTCCTTACACAAGATACAACCAAGATTTTAATCCACTCTCTCATCCTTTCCCGCCTCGATTACTGCAACTCTGTCCTCTCTGGTCTACATAGCTGCTGCATAGCTCCTTTACAATCCATTATGAATGCCTCTGCCAGGCTCATCTTCCTTACTCTTCGCTCTTCATCTGCTGCACCTCTCTCCCAATCCCTTCACTGGCTTCCTCTTGCCTCTAGGATTAAACATAAAATCCTCACCCTGACATATAAAGCTCTCAACTGCACTGCTCCCCCCTACATCTCAGAACTTGTCTCTAGATACTCTCCCTCCCGTCCCCTTCGATCAGCTCAGGATATCCTCCTCTCCTCCTCTCGTTACTTCCTCACATTCCCGTTTACAGGACTTCTCCAGACTGGCCCCCATCTTGTGGAATTCCCTGCCTCGCTTCATAAGACTCTCCCCTAGTTTTAACAGCTTCAAGCACTTCCTAAAAACTCTGCTATTCAGGGATGCATACAACCAACACTAACCTTTCCTAACTCCATTGCTTTCCCCTTGAACCCCTCAGAATGTAAGCCTATGGGCCCAGCTGTTTACAGATCGCCTCATAAGAGCCGACTACAACAGTGAAACTCTTGGCAGGGCCCTCTACCCACTTGACCCCTACAAAAGCTATCCTGTACACCGACTATGTTTACAGCGCTGCAGAATCTGTTGGCGCTCTACAAATACCTGATAATAATAATAATAATAATAATAATAATATATGTCTCTTGATCGACTAGCAGATTAAAGTCACCAATTTTAGCCAAAAAAGGAGTTTGGACCTATTTAGGGGCATATATGTTTCCTATGATTACCTGTGTGTCATGGATTCTGCCTTTAATTATAATATATCGCCCTGCACCTGTGAATATAATGCTCAACTTCAGAGGACAAAGTCACTTACCCCTCTTCTGGTGGCTGGACCCCTCTCCCCTTACCCCACTGCAACCTTCAAGCATAAATCTAGACATTTGGAATGAATTATTCTCGTGTACATATATCCTGAACAATCTTGAATTGAAAAAACAATAATTAGTCATTGAATAGATAGATAACAGAAATAAACACAAAAAAGACACCGACAGTCGTCGGATGGAACCCTATGTTTGGATTCCATAGAACATACACCAAAGACACCTCTCGTGCAAACATAACTAGTAGTGAAATGTAAACACAACCATCAACAATAACAGTATCAAATGTAGACCTAGCGTAGGTAAAGCAAAAGTTAGTTTCAGGCAGAATGAAGAACCTTCATATCAAAGACTGTTATCCTAATGTTCTGCAATCCTGTCAGGTTGGGCTCTCTGGTCCTTGGCTGTGTCTTTGCGCTTTTTTATTTTTATGTACTGGTGTCCATGTGCAGGCTATTGCCTTTCTTTGAGGTTTGGGGGGTTGGTCATCCGGGGTTGCATCTGATCTATCTTACGCTTCTCCAGAATACTCCATCCCTCTTCCACTGATGTACAGAAGAAGGAAGTATTGTTCACTATGAAGGAGAGTTTGAAGGGGAAGCCCCATCTATATTTTACTTGAGCTCTAGATAGTGCCAATACAATTGGTTTAAACTCTCTTCTTTTTTTAAGGGATATGGGAGAGAGATCTGCGAACAGCTGTAACTTATGACCTTTAAAAGTTATTTCTGGGATTTTCCGAACTGCTTGCATGATCATATCTTTAATATGATAATAATGCAGCTTTGCTATGACATCTCTGGATGCTGTGGGATTCGGGGGTTTAGCAAGAGCTCTATGAACCCTGTCCATCAAAAAGAGGGATTAATTTGTGTGAGGACCTCCGTCAGGTTGTTGTATTTTTCGGGAAGATTTTGTATGCGAATATTGGATCTTCTAGATCTATTCTCTAGATCTTCAAGGTGATCTTCTAAGCCTCAAATTTGTTCTTGCTGTGTTTTAACAATAGACTGAATCTCTGGGATTTCATCCGATATGTCATCCACCTTTTCTTCGAGCAATGCTGTTCTCTCCCCGATATCAGTGATATCTTGCTTTAGTTCTCATAAAGCTGCTCTCATTTCATCATGAAACATTTGTTTTATCTGTTTTAGAAGTTCCTCTTTGGATGAGAAGATCTTGGATGGGGGGGGGGGGGGGCTATGGGCAGATAATATCTCTTCTTCTTGTTCTATTTCTTGTGATAGTTCCAGTAATGCTTGTTTCTTCTTCTATTGTGATTTGGATAGAGTGCAGCTCTTCATGGTGGTGACAGTTATGACCACTGTTATTAGAAATATATCTCTTAATGTATGTCAGAGATTATTGCAATACTCCAATTATCAATCTTACTTGTAAACCACCCCTCTTTTCTTTCAGTATTATTCTGTCATTTTCAGTGTTCACCTCTAAAATGTATGTTACTTAGTCATGTCCGAAAGTGTCAATGGCTAGATCAATGGTGCATATTTGGCATCCTTTACATTTGCAAGATGAATGAGAGGTGTGAAGCAAGGCCGGCTAGGTAATCTCCTCATGTAGTCCCCTTCTCTCAGAAGTTTCCAAGGTATAGGATGAGGGGATAGTGAATGTTGAAGGGCCTTATGATATTGTTCACCTCCTATTCATAAGCTGTGTGGCTATTTAAGACATAGATATTAAGTCCTCTTAGTGTTCCTTTCCGAACTCTATGCAGTATTATCATGGATTATGAATAAGCTCTCTGTAAAGGGCTGGTGGTTTCAGATGTCTTTTATGTGTTCCTATCACTCTCCTCACAGTGTGATGTTCCAATAATACACCTCTCCCAAGGACGATCACGGGAAATGGTGCAGGGGATATGACATGTCCCCCCTAAAGGCTGACAGAAAAGGGTGGGGGGAGAGTGTATTGAGAAAAGCCTCTCTTTTTATACTTAATTTATGGGAGACTAATCTGTTAGTAGGTTGTAATATCCTGATCAATGCGGCACTAGCGTTTTATCTGTTCACTGTAGTAACAATGCTGCTTTTATTTTAAGGTGGAGCTGAAAATGGCGTCTTTTCCCGCCTCACTTCCCCTCTCAATCAGCCTTTTTGTCGTTTACTGTGTGTCTGAAGGTTAGAAATCTGCTAGAACTTTTCCTTCCTTTTAAATATATCTGCCAATGTTCACATTTGTCGGGGCCCTGTGGCAATTAAAATCAGGAGAAGCCCAATTCAGGAGGCAAGCAAATATGGCAACTCACGCCCAAAAGAGGACTCCCTCCTTATGTGCTGCAGTGCTGTCCAGCTCACTCAATACTTTGTGGCTTGCAGTCAGAAGGAAAGTGTGCTGGGCACTCCTGGTCAGTGTATGTAATATGGGTAGGATGGTATCGCTACTCACTTTTTGCAATGCTCAGGTCTACTGCAGCCTTTCTCTGCTAATGCACTGTCCGGATGCTTTCCCTTCTGAGCTGCATCCAATTTTAAGTCCTATAGAGCAGCACAGGCTCTGGAGTGGAGCACCAACCCTCCAGAGTGCTGCAACACTGCCAGAAAACTTATCCGGTCGATCTTCAGTGTGGGCTAGTAAAATAAGTGAGTGGGTCCCATTCAAGTTCACTCTCCTCCTCTTCTATTATGCAGCTCCAGATCGCATCCAGCTCCCAATCATAGAAGGACTCACTCTGGGGGTGATAGGCGTTGTTTTAAGTCATTTAACTCCTTACCAAATTAGCTAAATTCTATATATATTATTTTTCAGTCAGGAGCTCAAAATCCATGTGACTGTACTCTACTGTGGTTAGTTCCACCTCCCTGCTGCCATAGGTTTTAATTTTTTAATCCTTCAATGGGCTACAGTCTTGGAATTTACAGAGACACCTATGGATGAGCCCTTGATCATACTATTTGTCTTCAACATAGGGCTTATTTTGCTCCAATAAATGTAAATACATATTTAGCCTTTCCATCAGATTTTATTCATGTAACTGGACTTGATGAAATGTTAATTAATTAAAAGAACCTATTTTAATTATATCAAGGAACTCTTTTAAGGATAACTGCAGATTGTCTAGACATTTTGTTGTATGTATACAGATAATAAATTCAATAATTAATGTATCAAATTAATACCTTTATATTAACCCTTTTAGATTTACAAAGGAAATAGCTGGTAATATTATGACTTCAAAGACAGATAGAGACAGCGAGTCATTCAAAGCACATGATTAGATAAAAAAAAATCCTTTATTGGTAACGCTAGATACAAAGCATGTTAAAAAAGTAAGATGCAGCAGGGAAAGAAAGCTGTCTTACGTGTTTCGGCTGTCAGGCCTTATTCACAGACATTTGTTGTATGTATACAGATAATAAATTCAATATTTAATTTATCAAATTAATACCTTTAGATTAACCCTTTCAGATTTACAAAGGAAATAGCTGGTAATAACACATTGGTGGGTAGTTATCAAGCCGTCAACCTCAAATACGCTGGAATTCCGCAGCGTATTTGTGGCGAGGCTGATTCGCCTTAGTTATCAAAGGCTAGATACCGGCAAAAGTAGAATTTTGTGACGTAAGCTTCGATCGCCCGGACTCAGTCCGACACAGATCGATTCTTACGTCACTCCAGATGTTCCGCACACAAGTGCGGCACAATCTGACTACTTTTGCTAGCTATCAAAAAACTAGCAGGTACGCTCGGCACTTTTACGGCAAAGTGTACCTGGTTTTCAAACCGCCACCCTGGAGGTGGCGGATCCCATAGGAATCAATGGGAGTCTGACTATAGCGAAAGTACAAGTTCGCTTCTGACAGACATCCCATTGATTTCTATAGGAGATGTCTGCACCTAACACCCTAACATGTACCCCGAGTCTAAACACCACTAATCTGTCCCCCTACACCGCCGCAACTAAATAAAGTTATTACCCCCTAAACCGCCGCTCCCGGAGCCCACCGCAACTATAATAAATGTATTAACCCCTAAACCGCCACTCCCGGAGCCCACCTCAAGCTACTCTATACATATTAACCCCTAAACCGCCGCTCCTGGAGCCCACCGCAACTATAATATATGTATTAACCCCTAAACCTCCGCTCCCTGACCCTGCCGCAACCTATATTAAATTTATTAACCCCTAATCTGCCCCCCCTACACCGTCGCCACCTATAATAAATTTATTAACCCCTATCCTGCCCCCCACTACACCGCCGCCACTATAATAAAATTATTAACCCCTAAACCTAAGTCTAACACTAACCCTAACACCCCCTTAACTTAAATATTAATTAAATAAATCTAAATAATATTTCTATTATGAACTAAGTTAATCCTATTTAAAGCTAAATACTTACATTTAAAATAAACCCTAATATAGCTACAATATAAATAATAATTATATTGTAGCTATGTTAGGATTTATTTTTATTTTACAGGTACCTTTCAATTTATTTTAACTAGGTACAATAGCTATTAAATAGTTATTAACTATTTAATAGCTTACCTAGATAAAATAAAGAGAAATGTACCTGTAAAATAAAAACTAACCTAAGTTACAATAACACCTAACACTACACTATACTTTAATAAATTATTCCTATTTAAAACTAAATACTTACAAAAAATAAAAAAATAGGTTACAAACATTTTAAAAATATTACAACAATTTTAAGCTACTTACACCTAATCTAAGCCCCCTAATAAAATAACAAACCCCCCCAAAATAAAAAAAATGCCCTACCCTATTCTAAATTAAAAATGTTCAAAGCTCTTTTAACTTACCAGCCCTTAAAATGGCCTTTTGTGGGGGCATGCCCCAAAGAGTTCAGCTCTTTTGCCTGTAAAAGAAAAATACAACCCCCCCAACATTAAAACCCACCACCCACATACCCCTAATCTAACCCAAACCCCCCTTAAAAAAACCTAACACTAATCCCCTGAAGATCATCCTACCTTTAGTCATCTTCAATCAGCCGAGCCACCGATGGAACTGAAGAGGAGACCCGGACCGGCAGAAGTGATCCTCCAAGCGGCGCTGAAGAAATCTTCCATCCGGGCAAGGTCATCTTCCAAGAGGCGCTGAAGAAGTCTTCTATCCGGGTGAGGTCATCTTCCAAGAGGCGCTGAAGAAGTCTTCTATCCGGGGGATGTCATCTTCCAAGCCGGGTCTTGAATCTTCATCCCGCTGATTCAATCAGCCAATCAGATTTTTCCTACCTTAATTCCGATTGGCTGATAGAATCCTATCAGCCAATCGGAATTGAAGGGATGCCATCTTGGATGATGTCCCTTAAAGGAGCCTTCATTCGTCGGTAGTCCGTCGGTAAAGAAGGATGTTCCGCGTCGGCGGGATGAAGATTCAAGACCCGGCTTGGAAGATGACATCCCCCGGATAGAAGATTTCTTCAGCGCCTCTTGGAATATGACCTCGCCCGGATAGAAGACTTCTTCAGCGCCTCTTGGAAGATGACCTCGCCCGGATAGAAGACTTCTTCAGCGCCTCTTGGAAGATGACCTCGCCCGGATGGTAGATTTCTTCAGCGCCGCTTGGAGGATCACTTCTGCCGGTCCGGGTCTCCTCATCAGTTCCATCGGTGGCATGGCTGAGTGAAGACGACTAAAGGTAGGATGATCTTCAGGGGATTAGTGTTAGGTTTTTTTAAGGGGGGTTTGGGTTAGATTAGGGGTATGTGGGTGGTGGGTTTTAATGTTGGGGGGGGGGTTGTATTTTTCTTTTACAGGCAAAAGAGCTGAACTCTTTGGGGCATGCCCCCACAAAAGGCCCTTTTGTAACTTAGCTTTTTTATTTTTTGTACTTTAGTTAGTTTATGTAATTGTATTTAATTGTAGTTATTTGTAGGTAATTTATTTAATTAATTTAATGATAGTGTAGTGTTAGGTTTAATTGTAACTTAGGTTAGGATTTATTTTACAGGTAATTTTGTATTTCTTTTAGCTAGGTAGATATTAAATAGTTAATAACTATTTAATAACTATTCTAACTAGCTAAAATAAATACAAAGTTACCTGTAAAATAAATATAAATCCTAAAATAGCTATAATGTAATTATTAATTACATTGTAGCTATCTTAGGGTTTATTTTACAGGTAAGTATTTAGTTTTAAATAGGAATAATTTATTAAAGTATAGTGTAGTGTTAGGTGTAATTGTAACTTAGGTTAGTTTTTATTTTACAGGTACATTTCTCTTTATTTTAGCTAGGTAAGCTATTAAATAGTTAATAACTATTTAATAGCTATTGTACCTAGTTAAAATAAATTGAAAGGTACCTGTAAAATAAAAATAAATCCTAAGATAGCTACAATATAATTATTATTTATATTGTAGCTATATTAGGGTTTATTTTAAAGGTAAGTATTTAGTTTTAAATAGGATTAATTTAGTTAATAATAGAAATATTATTTAGATTTATTTAATTAATATTTAAGTTAGGGGGGTGTTAGGGTTAGTGTTAGACTTAGGTTTAGGGGTTAATACATTTATTACAGTGGCGGCAGTGTAGTGGGGGGCAGGATAGGGGTTAATAAATTTATTATAGGTGGCGACGGTGTAGGGCGGCAGGATAGGGGTTAATAAATTTATTATAGGTGGCGACGGTGTAGGGGGGGCAGGATAGGGGTTAATAGGTATAATGTAGGTGGCAGCGGTGTCCGGGAGCGGCGGTTTAGGGGTTAATACATTTATCAGAGTTGCGGCAGGGTCTAGGAGCGGCGGTTTAGGGGTTAATACATTTATCAGAGTTGCGGCAGGGTCTAGGAGCGTCGGTTTAGGGGTTAATACATTTATCAGAGTTGCGGCAGGGTCTAGGAGCGGCGGTTTAGGGGTTAATACATTTATCAGAGTTGCGGCAGGGTCTAGGAGCGGCGGTTTAGGGGTTAGTAACTTTATTTAGTTGCGGGGGCACCGGTATAGGGGGTAGAACAATGTAGTATAGTGTGAGTGCTTAGTGATAGGCTAGCAATAAAGCTGGGAAAAAGCCGAAGAGCAGCGAGATCGGATGAGTGATAACTCTCACAGTCCGCTGCTCATCGCCCCGCGGCTTTTTGACAGCTTTATTTGATAACTTAGGCGAATTTTTTCAGGTCCGCAGCGGCGATGTGAGGCGAGCTTAGGCGGGCGTATTGGGCCGGCGAAGGCAGGAAAGTTGACACGTTGATAACTACCCCCCTTAATCTGGGATCTGATATTGTTTTTTATAACCCTTTGATAAACATAATTATATTGTAGGAAAAATACAGATTTGCATTGATGCACACTATATATAGTAGGCTATAAAGAACATGTGTAAATGCTTGAATATTAACAACAGAGAGTTTTGAGTACTGTGCAACTTTATTTATTTGACTTCTAAAATGAATGTACATTTGATAACATTTCTGAAAAATAATATTTTCCTTTTTTAAATTAATATATATGTTCCATTAGTAGCACACACTCACTCCATATTTTGTGTTCACAGCCCAGGTGACTCCTCATAAAATAAAATAGGATTTCAGACAAGAGGACTCACGGGTCTTTTCATCATCAAAACAGGTACTTTATTTCATCATAACAAAAGTCACAAAAGTCGACCTTTCGGCTCATGTAGTGAGGCTTTTTCAAGACAATCTATAAACAAATAATAAAATACATCAATCTATCATGTTACAAACAAATGCACATGTAGAAAGAACAGAGTAAACAAGAATATGCAAAATCAAACAATAAATAAAATAGAAATACCCCATTATCTATTCTTAATTTACACAAAGTGATGTACAAAAATTAAAAATACATAATTAGAATTTTAAACATTCATAATCAGCATAAAAATATGTAGCTGACAGCGTACAGCTAAGGTATTCATATCAAAATAACCATCAAATGTATAAACAGGATAGGCAGTTTGAAAGCAATAACAACGTCACTTAGTAAAACATATCAAAGGGTGAATTACGTAGAAACCCCATATGAGTCACACAGACTTTTTTCGGAGAACAGCGTGAGATGCTGTAAATTTAACATATTATGGTATGTAATGCTGCAACTCTGTATCGTTATAGAACAATTTTTTGAAGTTGAAGGGCAGCAACACAAGTACAATAATGCAAGGTACATTGAATACATAGTTAAATATCCCAATTAGTAGGAAATTACATCTCACCAAGTCAGTTCTAAATATTACCCTACAACATTTCACCTCATTTTATTGATAAACTACATAGCATCCTCAATGGGACAAAGATCCACATAAGGGATCTGAAATCTAAAATATAGTTGAAGACACATTATTTATACCATAGCATCATGTGGAAAGACAGGGAATACTACGGATTCAAACTGATCTCAACCAAACATCTACAGGAAAAACTAGACATAACACAGTATAGTATAACATAGTAACATATGTGAACTGCAAGTAATGTAATGGTACAAGTTTGTCCTATATGGGTTTCATTAATTAATCTAAGTACTGAAATAAGTGACATTAGAGTTATTCACTTTACCATTAATGCGTCAGGCACAGAGTAACAAAAATAAAGAGTTCTCACAATGAAAACTTCTGCATTTGTCGCAACTAAATCCCCTTGAAACATTATCCTCACAACCTAAATTCCCTATAGTGAATAGATATACTGGATAAAAATTTTGTTGCAAATTAAAATTATGGAGATAGACAAACTTCAGCTATTGATCAGTAATAAAATCCTGTGAGCCGTCTTCTCAATTCTATAAGTACAATCTAAGACCAAGGCTCTACGGACAGAGCAGAGACTACTTCACTCTGCCAAAAGGGAGTGTGGGGGATAAATTATTTATCCCTTGCCACACAGATGTGTGGGGGGGCGGATCCAGACCTAGTAAAGACTTTCCCTTCATTAGAGAGGTTGAACAGATTAAGATACTCACATCATAAATGTGCTCTCTCATAAAATTGACAAATATATATTTTCTTGAGGGGATTACAATAGTGCCAAGGGAACATTCTCATTTAATGTCACGTTTAGCCTGGAGCTTCAGCATGTCACTTAAGATTAACTTTAGGGACACTAGATCTAGTATGTGGCTATTTGTGCGTAATAATAGTTTGCTGGAATGCTAATTAGATGTAGTATAATCTACGTATGGGGCATATCACTTTAAAAAGTTAAATACACATCCCCAGTTAATTCCTGGGCCCACTAAACGTTTGGCCCACTTAATATATGTTAGAGTATACAATTCCAATTAATGCGCTAATACTAGAAAACTATCTTACATAGGATATATAGCTTATACATATAAAGTAGGTAACATCCCAAAGTAATAGATATATCTAAAGGACATAGACTATAAGCATTGTGGCCTAGCTCACTAGGGGCAGCAAGCATCATCAAGCACTAAAGTAAGGGCCGGACCCAAGAGCATAGTTGTCCAAGTTTATTACAAAACACTTGGTCCTATATAAGATAAGTGTCAGAGAATTGTATGGATATACACAATAAGTGAAGATAATATAGGCGACCGTAGCACATACTACCTATCTATGAGACATTATCACAGTAGACTTATACCTATAAGGACTCTAGGTATTGTATAGGTAAAGTGAGAAGTGTAATATATATAGTAAAAGGATAAGTCCCTCTTGTGCAGGCTGTGACTGTGGAGTAGGAAACATATCTATGAAAGCAAAAATTAGTTCTTTTGCGCATATCAATGGGTAATGCTCACAGGGTCAGCCTCAATTGAGTCAGTCAATATATGGCTGTAAGGACCGGGCAGATAAGTATCCTGGGTCCCAGAGTTAAGTCCTCACGTTACCCCACTCCTGCTCGCCAGCTTTTAATTCCATTCTGGGCAGCTGGGAAGACTGTGACAGACCGGGAAAGCAGATCGATGTGGGCCGCAGATGTATCCTCCAAGTAAGTCCCGGTACCTAGCCAGCCGACCGCCTCTCCATACAGAGACCGGGCAGCGTTAGTGTAGGAGAAGAAGTGATCTAGCGGCAACATCTCAGGCTGAGTATGCGATTCCTCCCCCGTTACCGCCTCAGCTCTCACACTACCCCCGGCCTTCAAAGAGCCAGCGGCAGCTCCCCAGATGGGGACTAAGGAAAGTTGGGATGGCACACAGTCTTTCAGTCGCTTGCATACCTGCAGTCTCACATCCGAGCGCGGTCCTCCTCCAAACAGCGTTTTGTTACACCGCCTAGTTAAGTCGGCACTCGCCCCTCTCTGGGACCCAGGGAACATCTTCTTTGAAGCAAGGTGACTGGCGGTAGACACTTGGGTAGGGCCCTCACGTGCAGCGGGGGCTCCAGGAGGCTCAGTTCTTTCCGTGCACGGACGCCTACTGATCACCAGAAGCCGGTCTAGTCTAGAAAGCAGGTTGCGGCCATATTCCTCGAAAAAGGCAAGTATAGCTGTGTTAGGGTCCTCCATGATAACACCACCTCGTGGTTAGGCCGCACTCTGTGGTTCAGACAGCAAACCGGGAAATCACTCTCAGGTCTCACTCCAACTTGTGTAGTTTGGTTTCAGTTAGGGGTAATTTACATCCTCATTGTTTATGGGCTCTCCAATTAAGAATATCCCCAAAAAAACATATAATACAGGCAGGAGCTGGTATCATATGCGACCAGTCGTCTCGGCGGTTAGCTCCGCCCCCCAACAATTTTGTTTTACAACACACCGGGCCTACAAAGGTCTTAGGGAATGTGATTATCAGAGTAGTTTTTTATAACTAACCCTAGAGCTTACAGAGGCCTAGATTTAGAGTTTGGCGTTAGCCGTGAAAACCAGCGTTAGAGGTTCCTAACACTGGTTTTAGGCTACCTCCGGTATTTGGAGTCACTCAAAAAAGGGTCTAACGCTCACTTTTCAGCCGCGACTTTTCCATACCGCAGATCCCCTTACGTAAATTGCGTATCCTATCTTTTCAATGGGATTTTTCTAACTCCGGTATTTAGAGTCGTGTCTGAAGTGAGCGTTAGAAATCTAACGACAAAACTCCAGCTGCAGGAAAAAAGTCAGTAGTTAAGAGCTTTCTGGGCTAACGCTGGTTTATAAAGCTCTTAACTACTGTGCTATAAAGTACATTAACACCCATAAACTACCTATGTACCCCTAAACCGAGGTCCCCCCACATCGCCGCAACTCAATTAAATTTTTTTAACCCCTAATCTGCCGACCGCCAACTATGTTATCCTTATGTACCCCTAATCTGCTGCCCCTAACACCGCTGACCCCTATATTATATTTATTAACCCCTAATCTGCCCCCCACAACGTCGCCGCCAGCTACCTACAATAATTAACCCCTAATCTGCCAACCGCAAAGAGCTGCCAGCTACATTATAGCTATGTACCCCTAATCTGCTGCCCCTAACAACGCCGACCCCTATATTATATTTATTAACCCCTAATCTGCCCCCCTCAACGTCGCCTCCACGTGCCTACACTTATTAACCCCTAATCTGCCGAGCGGACCGCACCGCTATTATTATAAAGTTATTAACCCCTGATCCGCCTCACTAACCCTATAATAAATAGTATTAACCCCTAATCTGCCCTCCCTAACATCGCCGACACCTAACTTCAAACATTAACCCCTAATCTGCCGGCTGGAGCGCTATTCTAATAAATGTATTAACCCCTAAAGCTAAGTCTAACCCTAACACTAACACCCCCTAAATTAAATATAATTTTAATCTAACAAAATTAATTAACTCTTATTAAATAAATTATTCCTATTTAAAGCTAAATACTTACCTGTAAAATAAATCCTAATATAGCTACAATATAAATTATAATTATATTATAGCTATTTTAGGATTAATATTTATTTTACAGGTAACTTTGTATTTATTTTAACTAGGTACAATAGCTATTAAATAGTTAAGAACTATTTAATAGCTAAAATAGTTAAAATAATTACAAATTTACCTGTAAAATAAATCCTAACCTAAGTTACAATTAAACCTAACACTACACTATCAATAAATTAATTAAATAAAATACCTACAATTACCTACAATTAAACCTAACACTACACTATCAATAAATTAATTAAATACAATACCTACAAATAACTACAATGAAATAAACTAACTAAAGTACAAAAAATAAAAAAGAACTAAGTTACAAAAAATAAAAAAATATTTACAAACATAAGAAAAATATTACAACAATTTTAAACTAATTACACCTACTCTAAGCCCCCTAATAAAATAATAAAGCCCCCCAAAATAAAAAAATGCCCTACCCTATTCTAAATTACTAAAGTTCAAAGCTCTTTTACCTTACCAGCACTGAACAGGGCCCTTTGCGGGGCATGCCCCAAGAAGTTCAGCTCTTTTGCCTGTAAAAAAAACATACAATACCCACCCCCCCAACATTACAACCCACCACCCACATACCCCTAATCTAACCCAAACCCCCCTTAAATAAACCTAACACTAAGCCCCTGAAGATCATCCTACCTTGTCTTCACCTCACCGGGTATCACACCGATCCGTCCTGGCTCCGATATCTTCATCCAACCCAAGCGGGGGCTAGACATCCACTGAAGAAGTCCAGAAGAGGGTCCAAAGTCTTCATCCTATCCGGGAAGAAGAGTAGATCCGGACCGGCAACCATCATCTTCCAAGCGGCATCTTCTATCTTCATCCGATGAGGACCGGCTCCATCCTGAAGACCTCCACCGCGGACCCATCTTCATCCAGCGACGTCCAACTGAAGAATGACGGTTCCTTTAAGGGACGTCATCCAAGATGGCGTCCCTCGAATTCCGATTGGCTGATAGGATTCTATCAGCCAATTGGAATTAAGGTAGGAATATTCTGATTGGCTGATGGAATCAGCCAATCAGAATCAAGATCAATCCGATTGGCTGATCCAATCAGCCAATCAGATTGAGCTCGCATTCTATTGGCTGATCGGAACAGCCAATAGAATGTGAGCTCAATCTGATTGGCTGATTGGATCAGCCAATCGGATTGAACTTGATTCTGATTGGCTGATTCCATCAGCTAATCAGAATATTCCTACCTTAATTCTGATTGGCTGATAGAATCCTATCAGCCAATCGGAATTCGAGGGACGCCATCTTGGATGACGTCCCTTAAAGGAACCGTCATTCTTCAGTTGGACGTCGCCGGATGAAGATGGGTCCGCGGTGGAGGTCTTCAGGATGGAGCCGGTCCTCATCGGATGAAGATAGAAGATGCCGCTTGGAAGATGATGGTTGCCGGTCCGGATCTACTCTTCTTCCTGGATAGGATGAAGACTTTGGACCCTCTTCTGGACTTCTTCAGTGGATGTCTAGCCCCCGCTTGGGTTGGATGAAGATATCGGAGCCAGGACGGATCGGTGTGATACCCGGTGAGGTGAAGACAAGGTAGGATGATCTTCAGGGGCTTAGTGTTAGGTTTATTTAAGGGGGGTTTGGGTTAGATTAGGGGTATGTGGGTGGTGGGTTGTAATGTTGGGGGGGGGTATTGTATGTTTTTTTTTACAGGCAAAAGAGCTGAACTTCTTGGGGCATGCCCCGCAAAGGGCCCTGTTCAGGGCTGGTAAGGTAAAAGAGCTTTGAACTTTTTATTTTTTTTATTTTTTTATTTTGGGGGGCTTTGTTATTTTATTAGGGGGCTTAGAGTAGGTGTAATTAGTTTAAAATTGTTGTAATATTTTTCTTATGTTTGTAAATATTTTTTTATTTTTTGTAACTTAGTTCTTTTTTATTTTTTGTACTTTAGTTAGTTTATTTCATTGTAGTTATTCGTAGATATTGTATTTAATTAATGTATTGATAGTGTAGTGTTAGGTTTAATTGTAGGTAATTGTAGATATTTTATTTAATTAATTTAATGATAGTGTAGTGTTAGGTTTAATTGTAACTTAGGTTAGGATTTATTTTACAGGTAATTTTGTTATTATTTTAACTAGGTAACTATTAAATAGTTCTTAACTATTTAATAGCTATTGTACCTGGTTAAAATAATTACAAAGTTACCTGTAAAATAAATATTAATCCTAAAATAGCTATAATATAATTATAATTTATAGTGTAGCTATATTAGGATTTATTTTACAGGTAAGTATTTAGCTTTAAATAGGAATAATTTATTTAATAAGAGATAATTAATTTCGTTAGATGTAAATTATATTTAACTTAGGGGGGGTGTTAGTGTTAGGGTTCGACTTAGCTTTAGGGGTTAATACATTTATTAGAATAGCGGTGAGCTCCAGTCGGCAGATTAGGGGTTAATAATTGAAGTTAGGTGTCGGCGATGTTAGGGAGGGCAGATTAGGGGTTAATACTATTTATTATAGGGTTAATGAGGTAGATTAGGGGTTAATAACTTTATTATAGTATCGCTCAGGTCAGCTCGGCAGATTAGGGGTTAATAAGTGTAGGCAGGTAGAGGCGACGTTGTGGGGGGCAGATTAGGGGTTAATAAATATAATATAGGGGTTGGCGATGTTAGGGCAGCAGATTAGGGGTACATAGGGATAATGTAAGTAGCGGCGATTTACGGAGCGGCAGATTAGGGGTTAATAATAATATGCAGGGGTCAGCGATAGCGGGGGCGACAGATTAGGGATTGATAAGTGTAAGGCTAGGGGTGTTTAGACTCGGGGTACATGTTAGGGTGTTAGGTGCAGACGTAGGAAGTGTTTCCGCATAGCAAACAATGGGGCTGCGTTAGGAGCTGAACGCGGCTTTTTTGCAGGTGTTAGGTTTTTTTTCAGCTCAAACAGCCCCATTGTTTTCTATGGGGGAATCGTGCACGAGCACGTTTTTGAGGCTGGCCGCTTGCGTAAGCAACTCTGGTATCGAGAGTTGAAGCTGCGTTAAATATGCTCTACGCTCCTTTTTTGGAGCCTAATGCAGCCTTTATGTGGAATCTCAATACCAGAGTTATTTTTATGGTGCGGCCAGAAAAAAGCCAGCGTTAGCTTTTCGGCTCGTTACTGACAAAACTCTAAATCTAGCCGAGAGTTTATTATTCAGTTGCCCTTATGATAAAGGTGCCATACACATAAGTGAAGCATATATAGCGCTCATATAGACTTATCTTGTCTGTCTGACGACTACACAATTCACCCTTTGATATGTTTTACTAAGTGGCTTTGTTATTGCTTTCAAACTGCCTTTCTTGTTTATACATTTGATGGTTTTATTTTGATATGAATACCTTTGCTGTATGCCGTCAACCTTTTATTTTTATGCTGATTATGAATGTTTAAAATTCTAATTATGTATTTTTAATTTGTGTACATAACTTTGTGTAAATTAAGTAGAGGTAATGGGGTATTTCAGTTTTTTTCATTGTTTGATTTACATATTTTTATTTACTCTGTTCTTTCTACATGTGCATTTGTTTGTAACATGATAGATTGATGTATCAGTATTGCTTTAGACCTGAGGAAGAGAGGAAAACTCTTGAAAGCTTGTCTTTTAAATATTATGTTAGTCCAATAAAAAAGGTATCACTGCATACTGTTTTTTGAGCATCTTTCTACTGGACTAACACGGCTACTCCAATCTTCACTATATATATATAATGTGTTCATGTATAATAGAGCTTCATTACAGTTTATAGTTAAAAGATCTTTATGTTCCCTTCTAAGGAATTCAGCCTTTAGTCTTCATTAATAGGGCAACTGCTATATTCTAAATAACAGAATTAAAGGGCCATTATACACTCATTTTTTTCTTTGCATAAATCTTTTGTAGATGATCTATTTATAAAGCCCATAAAGGTTTTTTTTTTTTTTTTTTAATTGTATAATTTTGCTTATTTTTAAATAACATTGCTCTGATTTTCAGACTCCTAACCAAGCCCCAAAGTTTTATGTGAATACTGTCAGCTACCTTCTCCAGCTTGCTCCTGTTTGTGTAAAGGGTCTTTTCATATGCAAAAGAAGGGGAAGGGGGGAGTGTCTTATTTCCCACTTGCAGTGGGCTTTCCAACTGCCTTTTCAACAGAGCTAAACTGAAAACTTCTAAGTATGTTTTTAAACCATTTTATACTGGATTTTTATATCAGTATCTGTGCATCTTTTTCTTTATAGTAGTGTCTATTACATGCAGTTATATGAAAATGAGTGTATACTGTCCCTTTAAGGACATTTCATCCTTTTCACTTGAAACCTGGAAGGAACCTATATGAAAGTCTTGACTAGAGAATAAAAGAAGCCTGCTTGCAGAATGGAATGAAAAGATCCACTAGACACCTATTCATCCATTGAAAATAAACAATAGGGATGATGCTGAGATAGAATAGCCAGCAACCAGACACATGTATGCCTATTATCACAAGATTATAAACCTTGATAAAATACAGACAGAAGCTATACATGTGAGACAACAGGAAAATAAAATTGTTGTATTATTAGGTTGTGATTATCATGGAACCTGCTATAAACAATATATTTGTGTATCATGCAGGAAAATCCAAAAATGTACAGAGATTCTTATCTAAGTAAATTCAAAATACATTTGCAAAACTATGGTGATGACTGTAACATATGCTCTGTTTAAAATTTCAAATACGATTTTATTTTGCAATTTATATCTTTTCATTTTCCCATGTACCCCATTTAATCAGTTTGTATAATGATAGAGATTTATAGATCACAAATACTATAATTTAAAATGACATTACTAAATGTCAGCAAGGACATATGAGGTTGTAGTGTAAGAGGGTTGCATTTAGGATAACTGCGGTGCGACAGGGTCATGGTTTAACATTATTATGTTGGGAATAGGTTGCAATTTGTATTAAAATGCTAAAATTCTGGCACCCATGTGAGATAAGTACCAGCATTATAGTAGATGGGGTCAGAAACGCTTTGGCGGTTTGTCTTAGTGAGCGACCATAAGGAGACACTATTATTTTTTTTATTTGCAAAAAGCATATAGTCATTTAAAAAATAGCTGTGTGAGTTTGTGCACATGACTATAATTATCCACTATAGAAAAAACGTACTGTCACTAGATTTTTTCATTGCGATTTCATACTAGTGACTTGCATAGGATCTATCCTTTAGTTTATTTTGGGCTAGTGGAGCGCTAAATTATTGCATGCCTGCAAATGGAAAAATTTACATTACCAGCCATTACAAGTGGCTGATTATTGCTACCACAAGCTCACGGTATCAATTAGCGCTCAGGAAATTAACCAGAGATTAGATCTCTGGTTAATTTTCTAAAAGCCTAAAATTCTCTCAAAATACATTTTTATTAAAAAAACAACTGCTTAGCCTCTAGGCAGTTTTGGGGCTTTAAAATTAGTGGGTGTGGGGTGTTAAAAACCCCTGAAATGTGCCTTTACATTGCGGTCTATGGGAACTGTGTGTTCCCAGTAAATATATATGTATTGCTAATATACATAAATATTTATGTGTTAATATGTGTATATACACATAACACATAAATATATATGTATATAAGCATATATATATATATATATTTAAAAATGCTGCAATCGCTGCACAACTTACCCCCTTCGCTATGCCCACATTAGCGTGCGCTGGTATTACAAGCGATATTTAGCACTCCACTTGTAATCTAGCCCTTTGTGTTTTTATTTAAAGATAGAATAGATTATTTTTTAATGCACATTAAAATAAAATTAGCATATCCAGATATCCTGACATTCGGATAATAAGTAATATATATAAGAGATATTTAGTTTAGGAAAAAATGGCCACTTACTGATACAGAGAGGTGAAAAGAAATGGAGGTTAAAGGTTTGATGCGAAGTGTATTGGTATAAGGGTGTATGGGTTATACTTCAAAGGGTTCTGCAAGCAAGTGCCTTGTAGCAGGTGTTTTAAGACTGTGTGTGGGTGTGCTGTGTATAACATGCTAATAGATGTCACCATTACACACCCACTCTTTTATTAACCTTTATCTAACTCTTGTTATGCAGCTGGGTATTTGTAGGTGCATGGTAACAAAATGACAATAACAATGATAAATTACACAACCCTTATTTGCAGTCGAGGATTCTGATTACAGATTAAAGTGCAAAAATAACTGTCGGTCTGTGTCTAAAATAGTGAACTGCATCATAAAGGGAAGCTACACCAGGGTATTATTTATGCTAGGATATTCAATGTGGATATACCAATAGCAACAGTATGGCCCTTCTACAAATATTTCATTAAAGTGTTTTTTGTTCCACACTATTCCTTCCTTTCACTAAACCATCAGCTGCAATAAAAAGACAATATTTTAAAAGTGAGTATTTTTATTAACTCACTTCCTTATGATAAAAATAATAATTTACAGACAGTGCTATATATATATATAAAAAAAAATCAATAACCTATTAAATAAATATAGAAAACACAGATCTTTAAAGGGCCATAATGCCCAAATGTTTAAACACTTGAAAGTGATGCAGTATAGCTGTAAAAAGCTGACTAGAAAATATCACCTAAACATCTCTATGTAAAAAAGAAAGATATTTTACCTCAAAAGTTCCTCAGTAGCCACCTCCCATTGTAAAGGATTTCTAAGCAGCATTTTAGTGTGTCTGTCCTGGGACATCTTAGGGATGAGCCTTGTGAACTCTCATATTATTTCACCAATCAGTTAAAGGAAGCTTACTATGAAATCTCATGAGAGTTAAGTCAAATCTCATGAGTTCACAGTGTGGGGCCTAGTTATCAAGCCGTCAACCTCAAATACGCTGGAATTCCGCAGCGTATTTGTGGCGAGCCTGATTCGCCTTAGTTATCAAAGGCTCGAGACCGGCAAAAGTAGAATTTTGTGATGTAAGCTTCGATCCGCCGGACTCAGTCCGACACAGATCGATTCTTACGTCACTCCAGATGTTCCGCACACAAGTGCGGCACATTCTCACTACTTTTGCTAGTTATCAAATGACTAGCAGGTACGCTCGGCACTTTTACGGCCCAGCGTACCTGGTTTTCAAACCGCCACCCCTGGAAGTGGTGTAAGGGGGGTTTGGGTTAGATTAGGGGTATGTTGGTGGTGGGTTTTAATGTTGGGGGGGTTGTATTTTTCTTTTACAGGCAAAAGAGCTGTTTTCTTTGGGGCATGCCCCCACAAATAGCCCTTTTAAGGGCTGGTAAGGTAAAAGAGCTTTGAACTTTATTTAATTTAGAATAGGGTAGGGCATTTTTTTATTTTGGGGGGGTTTGTTATTTTATTAGGGGGCTTAGATTAGGTGTAAGTAGCTTAAAATTGTTGTAATATTTTTAACATGTTTGTAACTTATTTTTTTATTTTTTGTAACTTAGCTTTTTTTATTTTTTGTACTTTAGTTAGTTTATGTAATTGTATTTAATTGTAGTTATTTGTAGGTAGTTTATTTAATTAATTTAATGATAGTGTAGTATTAGGTTTAATTGTAACTTAGGTTAGGATTTATTTTACAGGTAATTTTGTATTTCTTTTAGCTAGGTAGTTATTAAATAGTTAATAACTATTTAATAACTATTCTAACTAGCTAAAATAAATACAAAGTTACCTGTAAAATAAATATAAATCCTAAGATAGCTAAAATATAATTATTTATTATATTGTAGCTATCTTAGTGTTTATTTTACAGGTAAGTATTTATTTTTAAATAGGAATAATTTATTAAAGTATAGTGTAGTGTTAGGTGTAATTGTAACTTAGGTTAGGATTTATTTTACAGGTAAATTTCAGTTTCTTTTAGCTAGGTAAGCTATTAAATAGTTAATAACTATTTAATAGCTATTGTACCTAGTTAAAATAAATTGAAAGGTACCTGTAAAATAAAAATAAATCCTAACATAGCTAGAATATACTTATTATTTATATTGTAGCTATATTAGGGTTTATTTTAAAGGTAAGTATTTAGTTTTAAATAGGATTAGCTTAGTTAATAAGAGAAATATTATTTAGATTTATTTAATTAATATTTAAGTTAGGGGGGCGTTAGGGTTAGGGTTAGACTTAGGTTTAGGGGTTAATAATTTTATTACAGTGGCGGCGGCGTAGTGGGGGGCAGGATAGGGGTTAATAAATTTATTATAGGGGGCGACGGTGTAGGGGAGGCAGATTAGGGGTTAATAAATTTATTATAGGTGACGACGGTGTAGGGGGGGCAGGATAGGGGTTAATAGGTTTAATATAGGTTGTTTCGGGTTCAGGGAGCGGCGGTTTAGGGGTTAAACTATTTATTTAGTTGCGGAGAGGTGCGGGATCAGCAGGATAGGGGTTAATAACTTTATAATAGAGGGCGACGGTATAGGGGGGGCAGGATAGGGGTTACTAGGTATACTGTAGGTGGCAGCGGTGTCCGGGAGCGGCGGTTTAGGGGTTAATACATTTATAAGAGTTGCGGCGGGGTCTAGGAGCGGTGGTTTAGGGGTTAGTAACTTTATTGAGTTGCGGGGGGCTCCGGGGG